>NW_009226400.1:36765-53382 GCF_000690835.1 Fulmarus glacialis | reverse complement strand
TTCCCTTCCAGTTAGCATTTGTGTGTGTCACGGGTGCTGCTCCCTCTCCCCACCTTTTCCACTGTCTTCAGGATATGACCACAGAAATTGTCATATTGAATTACACTGATATACCATCTAATTTAATGCCCTCTCTAAAATAATACCCCACACCAGCTGCTACAGAGGACCATTTAACACTCCTTATAATTGACAGTGATGGAACAGCACCACCACGAGGGACATATTTCCTTTGCATTAGGGGACCCTCTCCTTTTCTTAAGCATTTTGTCATGTATATTTGTATCCCAGCTCACATACCTGTGAATGTTACACTTTGAGAAAATCTGCTATGGTTTTTCTGGGGGGCCTCAGCAATATCTTCTGGCAAGGAGTTTTGCAGGTTAGCATGTTAATTGGGTGTGCAACGTATTGACTCCGGTATTGCCACTCAGATGCAAGTGGCCATCTCTAACAACATCTCCTAGAAAGGGCTACAAGGGCTGACTTACCTGTGTCGTTCAGTGACTTGCATGCCTCGGTCACATTCTTTCTCTTCTCCTGCGAACAGAAACGGTCCTAGCAACTAATGCAACCTCAGAAAGAACAGCTTTAAAAAACCATGACACTCGCTGTAGCAGGGAAGCCTTCCCTTGCCTCTAATCACTGTCAGAGCCTATCTTCCAAAACCTTCTGTTTGTGCTGGATCGCTCTTCCTGCCCGCTGGAGGGCTCCAGGCAACGTGCCAACTCCCACAGATACTTCCACGAAAGGCTTCAAGACCTCTCTTCACCCCGTGGCAAGAAAAGGACAAGCCAGGCCAGACTCAGCCCAGCTGGAAGTCTTCCTCCTGCGGGAGACACGTGCACCGGGCACGCATATAGCCCCGTGACTCAGATGAACAAAAGACAGGGCTAATTGGACATTGCAGCGCTCCCATGGCAAGGAGGGGACGGGGATGGGCTGGCTTGCAGAGTTCAGCTTTGTTCCTCAACAGGGAAATTTGCAGCGTAATTAAAATGAAATGTTGGTGTCTGTGTTGCACGTTGAAATATTGATGGAGGCAGGCATAAAGCATTTTATGAATGCACGCTTCCATTTTGTGATTTACTGCCCCCAAACACCGTGTTTGCAGAACCTACTCGGGAAGAAAGGGGGAGAGATGAAAGAGCAATAGCAGTTTTATCGCTGCAGAAAAAGGGAATAGAATTGGACAAAGTTAAATACAATATATTGAAAGATAGTCTTTGGCTCTGAACTTTAAATACAGCAGGAGCTCCCTCACACCTGGAAAGGGTCCGCTGAAGTCCATGGAGGTTTTTTCCCTTTCCTTGTGCCATACCACGTAATGCTGGGAAGGGGCTACCCTGCCTTTAACCACAGTTAAAGAGAGGTCAAGCCCCTATTTATAATAAGGCTTGGAGTAAAGTACTCACAGCTGTGTGAGAAGAGACACAGGTAGGGCTCTCCACCACCTGCATTTACCTGCCACTGTGTCTTTATTACTCAGCCCCACCAGGTACAGTTTGGCCAAATGGAAGTCTGACTCCATCCTTATTTCAAAAAAGGGGCAGAGGAAATATTCAGAGTTTTCTTTAATTAATGACCTAATTACAGCACAGACTAAGACAAGGCCTTTCCTGTAGCGAGGGCAGCAGCTAACTCTGCCTAAAATTTATTTGCCACAGGAAGGAGTGGCAAATTTGCCTCCAGGATGAGTGAAATCCCAATTCTTAGCCAAAGATGAGACCTCAGCATCCATCAAACCTTGGGCAAGGGGAATGCAGAACAGCAGGATACTGACACAGCAACCAGCTCCGAAGAGGGCAAAGGAAGTCTTGCCGGGATCCAGGAGGACAGTTTAAAATATGTAGTTTCACTTCACTCAGTCTACTGTTTTCCTTTTCGCTCTGCCAAATCAATTAATGAACTGCAGTGAGCAGTCAGGAGTTGGAGAAAACATTATTAGCCCTGGCGAGGGTCAGGCGGGGCAGCCGATCCGCAACCCAGCCATCCACGTTGCCCACCGAGAGCCCTCTCCTGCCATTCCCCAACCTTGGCTTCTCCTTTTATTCCCCCCTGTTATTCTCCTCTGCTCCTTATACTTCTCCTCTGCTCCTTATAATCAGGTTAAAGCAGGAGACAGGAGTTGCTGGCCCCATATTTGGGCTGGGAAAGGGCTGTGCCGAGGTGAGGCTGTATCTGCACCCCAGGGTGAGCCCCCGTTAGCACTGCATGTCCCTTGTTTTGGCACTAAACTCACAAGCAACTTTCTCTTTCCTTTCCATCGAACCCCACAAGCAGATGGGGCTCCAAATTTGCCAGCTGTTTTCCCAGAGGGTGGTAGAAACACCAACCTGTCGCTCCCCAGAACGGCACTCGTTTCAGGGTTTGCATTGCTCACCACCAAACAGACTGCAGGTTGCGGCTGAAGGAGCAGGGGATGCATATCCCATTTATGAGGTAGCTGTGGGGCTAGCAAGGCAGCTCTGCAAAGGCAGGGAAGGCTGGCAGGTCTCCGCTAAAGCACACAGAACTGGGGGAAGCTCACGCCTTTTCCCCTTCAGTGTCCCCGGCCGCCTCCTTTCTTCACCAACCCTACAGAAACCTGCAGAAAGGGAGAGACTTGTTCATTCCAAGCTGGCTAAGATGGTCACAACCACGTTATACGGACATGTTGCAACATTTTACTCCAGACCAACTGAACTGCAGTGTTTTCAAATGCACAGCAAAATACTGGTCCGCAAATTCCAAGCTGAGGACACACAAATTAAGCGTGGCTTATGCACCTGAAAGGGAGAATTTACATTGTACATACACAGAAGCACTTGAATCTTTAGGCTGGCACTCAACCTACCCAAATTCCAGGCTCCTTGCTCCCAGTCCCAGCCACTGTCGGGTCCAACTGGGGTCATGAACAGACCCTCATGGGGCAGTTCAACACACCCAGGATCAGAATCATCCCTTGAGATTCATTCAAGCCGCCTCTCTTGACCACAAGGTGAGATTAGGTACCCAGACGCTTCACTTCAGGGTCTATGCTGGCTTGGGCTCAGCCCAGCTCTTGGTGCTACTCCACTTGCAGATGCAGGCATAATCTTGTTTCACTTCTTTTAAGTACTACTTGTTCCAAAAATGAAGTTCGTTTCATTAGACTTCAAATTTACATTTTCTACCTCCATTTCTTCCAAGTTTCATCTCCTTTGGTAAGCCCAAGAACTTGGCTTTCTGAGCCAACTTAAAAATACTAAATTTTGACTGTATCTTTGAATTCAAGCATTTACATGTACACTTTTGAACCCCTAGTACAAAGCAGATGTTGTTCCAGAAGCATGCTATAAGTTGAGGCAGAAGAGGCAAAAAACAGAAGCAAACCCAACAAGGCTGATTATTCAGAGCTAGCTGGTTGGAAGAGTCCTTACTAGTTACATATGCTGTGAAAAATTACATTTCATTTTAAGGTTTGATTCTGTTTTAACACAGAGAGATGGGATTTATACAACAGGGCAACTGTTTTGCAAGATGAATTTTTATATTCCATGTTCTCTTTACAAGTAATTCACCCACTGCAATGCAACAAAACACTTTTTGAAGTCCCTCAATTTACTATTTACTCAGCAGAAAATATCAGCAAGAGAGGTCTGTAGAAAATTAAATATATGCATACATTGAGAAAAACAGTAAGTGATAGATACCGCTCAATGAAATTTTATGTCACCAATAGCTGTTGGTAGATATGTGATTTAAAGGTTGCATTAAATATTTGAAGCTTTAACTAATCACTGTATAAATAACTTACAGTGGTGGCTTCGGGCAAACGACTGATAGAAGGGTTCTCAGCAGATACAGACACGTACCAATGGAGGCGGCTCTGAGTTAAGTTCTACAGGAAGAAGAAAAAAGATAATCCCAGAAACACTACGGGAAAAACAGAGAGCAAAACATGAAAGCTCAAGCAGTGCCTACGCACAGCGGCCTGGGAGGAGCAAGCTGTAAGAAAAACATCTGTTGCTCACCTCCGGCACCCACGGTGCAGGAGGGAGAGAGGCCTGAATGGGTCTGCGAGATGCAGTGCCATTATCCACTGCGTGATCCCTCCCTGGGCCACCCATGGGACATGCCGCAAAAGGTCAAAGGAGCACACAGACGTTTCCTTGTGCTCAAAATGCACCTTTTTGGTGCTCTGCCTCAGGAGATTTCCAGAACTCGCTAGAAGCTCTCACTTTTAGCCTGATGAAACACCCTCGCAACTCACCCCATAAGCACCGCAGCTAAGTACAAGCCATCTCCCCTTGGTTTGATGAGCCTCATGCAAAGCCCACTTTGTATTCCTGCCGTTCTTACTGAGAAGAGATGGGTAGGCGCTCCCTGCCCCACAGAACACCACCGTTTGGGATGGCCAAATGGGTCTTTGGGCAGCACAGAGTACACATCCGCATAGTGTACAACACCTGATGGGAGTAGCAAAGCTGCTCAGCCAGCTCAGTTCTTCAAAGCTTGGCCTTTATTCTCTTTTTTTAGAATCATAGAATAGTTTGGGTTGGAAGGGACCTTTAAAGGTCATCTAGTCCAACGCCCCTGCCATGGGCAGGGGTTTTTTCTCCCCAACCAAGAGGAAAGGACCTGCTTTAGGAGAAAGAAGATGTTAATAGGGGCCAAACCCACCACCCCCATGACATTCATGGATTGGAAGACCACATCGTGTAATCCCAGAGCAGGGGACAAACTTCAGCATCTCAGGAGGCCTCTCTGAGTCCTTTTAATTCTTTAATCTAAATCATGTTAATCTGACAAAAGGAGGAATTACTTCAGGGCAGATTCAACTGGCAGGAAGGAAATTACACGACTTCCCAAGATGACTGAATATTTGCCATGTTACATCAGTGTTCAGGAAATAACCTCGCAGATGAGCGAGGACATTCTCATTCTGGAGAGCAAGCTTGAGCATGCAGCGGTGGCTTCTCATCGCTTCCAGGAAAACACCAGATGTTCGGTGAGGTCAGGAAACACTTCCAAGAAGTGTAACTCCTCCTTCCTGGTTTTGAGGTTGTGCACACAATTTTGGCCAATTTAGGGTTACCTGTGCGCAGATGCAGCTATACCACTGGCAAAAGTTAATTTTTAGTATGGAGGAAGGTAATTCAGACATCGATACGTATTGATCTTCACTTTCTTTCCTTCGTGACCTGAGACATTCTCAGACTACTTACAAAATGAGGATAATCATACGTTATCTATCTACCTTTAAAGAGGATCCTGTCCACTTTTTTCCTAAGGATAATCACTTGGGATAAGAAGGAGAGGAGCTGAAGTTACTGCCCACCTTCTCCTTTAACCAACATACAACAAGGGGCGGGGAGAAAAAAAGAAAGAAAAATATCAGCAAGGTCAGTTTTCACTGGGATGAGGAAGGGACTAGACAGGAAACTGCCCTTTTACCGTCACTTTTGGCTCCTGTTCCTGACATTGAAATCCAAGAGCTAATAGACAGGTTCATCCATGCTGTTGGGGTCTGGATACTAATGAAAATTATTTAATGGTAAAAAGCTGTCTCAGGGTGCATTCATTAATTTGCAGAGCTAGGAGGAGAATGACTCTACCAGCATGTCAGCTACTAATAATAGAGCCCTGATCGGTCAGGGAGTATATCCAAAAGGAAGATGAGGCAACTGTAGACTCACAGCTCACCTTCACTGCAAGCGACAAAGGCAGAGGGCTTGTTTGCATCTCCCACCTCCTGCTAAGAAGGGATGTGTCCAGGATGAGTTGCTACTGGGGATGGAGGTGGCCCCTCTCTGCCAACCCAAGAGCATGGCTGCAGATCGGCGATGGGGAAGGTCAGCGGATGGGCGCTCCGTTTCTCAAAGGATCTGCTGTTTTAAGCACTGCTTTTCCCTTTCTGCAAGGGGACCTGCAACCCTTTCAGACCTGCCCAAGAGATCTCAGCACAGCCTCCCTATAAAACAATTTCCTCCCTTCTACCTTTTGAGGACACAAACTTTCACTGAGAATTGGGTCTTTAACAGGTTTCGATTTCCCCTTGCCTCAGTTTCCTACCTGTACAAATAAAACCTCCCCCATCCATTTCAAGCATAAGCTACTTGGAGCACAAAATCTCTCTCCCTCTGTGTCTACAGGGCCAAAAAAAAAAAAAAAAACAACACACACCATACAAGAAGCTTATTCTGGGGCTTTCCTACATTACTGGAAAACAAACCAAAAAAAGAATTAACAAAAGTGACTCCTGGGAGAGGAGAGCTGCACTTAAGATAAGCTTCCCAGGTGCCTAGAGGAGTGCAGGGAATGATGATGAAATAGCTATATCATATATACACACATTTGTTAGAGCACATACTGACAAAGCTAGGAGACACTGACAGCTCTGCAGAGTAAGACTAATTTCCAAGCACTGAAAATCATCTTGGTGGAAGGCTTAGGGGTAAAAATTATCCAGCCAATCTGACAGAGTGGTCATAATTTCGGCGTCTAACATCTCAGTAATGCCCGAGCCACAAATTATCGTTCTGCATCAGCAGAAAGCAGAGGTCTTAATGCTTTTTGTTGACATGGCAGACTTGATCACTGGCTATAGTGATTTGGAAAATAAGACAGGTGCTTTCTGCACCATGCTTACTGCCAATGAAGATACAGGCACAGGGCAAAGAGGGGGAAGATCCTGGCCTGTTCTCCAGTTTGTTAAAGTTTCCTCCAAGCTCTAAAATACCCTTTCTGGGGTTCTGTAAGGAAAAAAAGAAAAAGCAATTCCATGCTGTAAACAGAGCTAAACCTTCCAGCAGTGTAAATGAAAGCAAGTGAAAAAAAGACTAGTATACTATTTCTTCCTCTTAAACTAAACATGGAGCAGATCTCAGGTTGCTTCTGAAATTTCAACAGAAGATGGTACCACAAAGACAGTAAAAAACCTTCTACCCAACTCACCCCTGCTGGTTGGTTGCTTTTGTCAATAAGCCGCATGCAAAACGTGACCCATAACCACAGCAACTATGGTTTGATTTTTCTCGTTCATAGCCCATAATGCAAGTATTTTACAGCATTACTTAATGAAAGCTATGCGCCACTAAGCAAAACGAGAGCATTGAGCTGCAGTCCACACCCAAGCTCCAGAAGGAACGATTCAGATTCCAAATTTTACTGTGTAGACGGGGTAGGTAAGACGCACCTGATTTCTCACCAGATGGGCTCTTACTCCTTCCCCCCACAACAGCCACATCTGCGCACTGCGGAACTGCAGTGGCACCAGAAGGGTACCCCAAAATGCAGGTGCTTTTAAAAAATCACAGTCCTCCCTCCTCCTTATCCTGAATTTCATAGAGAAAGCAAGACTGGATTCCTAAGGATCTGCTGGGGTGAGGGAGTATCCCTGCTGATTTAAGACACCTATCAGTCATATAAGCCACTAGTTACCTGCTTAAGAAGGCAGATCAGCTGCAGTCACCAGGCTTGAGTGAATCAGCTTCACCTGCTCAACTGTGCAGCAGAAGAGGCAGCTGAGTTATCACAGAGCACACGGCCACACAGGCCTCAAGGGCAGGCTCCACTCTGCAGCACCACCACAGTATCTGTATGTATTTACATGCTGGGCATTCATTGTAAACTGCTGATCAATAGCTGGTTCATGGAGAGAAAGCCTCTCTTTGCTGAGCAATGTTGCTGCTAGTGCACAAAGGTTGCTTTTTGATCCTGCTGACTCAAGTCCTTGCTGCCACGGTAGACAGTATCACATCTCCCAGTTGTGCTGGAACTGTTGGTCCTTTTTATTAACACAACTTGCTTGGTCCAGTGTCCCGGTTTTGGCTGAGATAAGAGTTAATTTTCTTCCTAGTAGCTGGTATAGTGTTGTGGTTTGGATTTAGTATGAGAATAATATTGATAACGTACTGAATGTTTTAGTTGTTGCTAAGTAGTGCTTACACTCGTCAAGGACTTTTCAGCTTCTCATGTGCACAAGAAGCTGGGAGGGGGCACAGCCAGGACAGCTGACCCAAACTGGCCGAAGGGGTATTCCATACCATATGACATCATGCTCAGTATATAAACTGGGAGAGCTGGCCGGGGGGCAGCAATCACCGTTCAGGAACTGGTTGGGCATCAGTCAGCGGGTGGTGAGCAATTGCATTGTGCATCGCTTAATTTGCATATTCTATCGTCATTATTATTATTTTACCTTCCTTTTCTGTCCTATTAAACTGTCTTTATGTCAACCCACAAACTTTACTTTTTTTTCTATTCTCTTCCCTATCTCACTGGGCAAGCGGGGAGTGAGAAAGCGGCTGTATGGTGTTTAGCTGCCTGCTAGGTTTGGGGAGAAAAATTCCTGTTTTCTTCTCCCTCTTCTTCTGCCCTTGGCCACTGGGTCTGTTCCTGTCTTCAGCTGCACTTCAACCAACTGTTCCTTCTTTATTTAATTTGCAGGCAGTTTGTCCAAAGCCATAGCCACCGCATTGGCTGAGAGGGGAAAGCACCAGCAGATGAGCTCTCCTGAGCCTGATGATATGTCAAGAGGCAGATTCCCCAACATACTCTTGCATTGGAAACCCTCCTGTCCCATGAACAAATATTGTCTCCCCATTGTGGGGCACGCTCCTGCTCCTCACCTTCCCTTTGTGTGACCAGTGTGAGAAGCTCTCACAAGGACCCTCTGGAGGTCTCACGGTTCAGAGCAGTCCTACAGGACATCCTCCTTCCAGAAAAAGAGTCAGGTCTCTTTCCGAGCAAAATCCTCCTTCCTAGCACTACAATACCATCACCAACATCTTGACTCTTCATGGTGCCTCCAGCAGACAGCAGCAGCACCCAATGAAAGGTATCTTGCCACAGGACGTTACCTCTGAGGTAACAAGACAGGGTAGCTGGTGCCACCAAGCAATGTCCCCCAGGAGTTCACGGCACCAGTGATTTTCCAATTCAGGTCAGAAATTACCACCTCCCTTTCTCTTTCCTCCCCACCAGCTTCAATGTTTTGCCTTTGCAAGCCTACACCAAGTACCAATTTCCAAGATCAGTTCAAGGTACTACTCAGACGACCTTCAACAACACCTCAAAGGGATGTTAGCAGAGGTCCAAGAGCTGAGGCAAACCATTACAAGTAACAGGTTCCTCCTTTTGAGCCCAAAGCTCCTCCAAGACAGAGCTGTTGCAGGAGGGAGCAGAGGTCGCTGGAATTAAACACAGTTCCATTTTGCTGTAGCACATCAGCAAACTTCCAGCCCAGGGTATGAATCAATGAGTTTGTAGTATTTCATCTCTCCCTTCCTTGCCATGCCTGCCACAAGAACTCTTTATCCTCAAACTTTGAAGCAAGCTGCTACGTTATTTAATTTGCTACCCCCAACGGGTGAGGCATAGTGACATTTTGGTTTCTTAAGATTGCTGCGTACACAATTTTCCCATTAATTTTTATCCTGCTTCAAACAAACAGTGCAGACAGCATGGTCCAGTGGACATTCCCAGTCACAGCAAGAACAAGCAAAAGCAGATGAATTCAGTTTGTAAGAAGCAGTACAAACTCATTAGGCTGGGGAGAAATAGAGGTGGTAATATAAATAAGAGAGCAACCTCATCAAAAGAGTATGTTTAATGCTAACAAGGAAAAAAAGTCAGCTCTGCACCTGACATGAATTTCACATATGAGTTTCTGCTATCAGATTCCGCACAAAAAAAAAAAAGCAAAACTGACCAATGTATCTCCAGCAGCTCCCCCTACGCCACGCTCCATGCCTGGGTATTACCCCTGTGCTTCCAGCAATGTGACACACTTCACCCAGCTCACCAACTTGCCCTTCTGGGAAGGCTGGGGATGAAGCTGAGCACCCGCTGAGTGCCTGAAGAGACTCCCACAGACAATCTGCGAGGGACAACCACACCCAGCGGGGGACTATTTATCACAAAAAAAAAAAAAAAAAAAAAAAAAAAAAAAAAAAAAAAAAAAAAAAAAAAAAAAAAAAAAAAAAAAAAAAAAAAAAAAAAAAAAAAAAAAAAAAAAAAAAAAAAAAAAAAAAAAAAAAAAAAAAAAAAAAAAAAAAAAAAAAAAAAAAAAAAAAAAAAAAAAAAAAAAAAAAAAAAAAAAAAAAAAAAAAAAAAAAAAAAAAAAAAAAAAAAAAAAATCACTTTTTGGTTTCCCCGCCTCGCTCTGAGAAAAAAAAAAAAAAAAAAAAAAAACTATGAAATATCTCCGAAAGGCAGATCTGGGAAATAAAATTCACAACTCTGCTGTAGAGCCAAGCTCCTGGAGTTGGCCACTGTGCCCTCTACCAGCCTCACTATGTGCATCACTTATTATTAGCCCATAAGCTACCTGTCTCTGTCTCCAAGGAAATCACTGCCTTAGCACACTTTTTTCTCCACTCACCTATAAAAAACTATGAAATATCTCCGAAAGGCAGATCTGGGAAATAAAATTCACAACTCTGCTGTAGAGCCAAGCTCCTGGAGTTGGCCACTGTGCCCTCTACCAGCCTCACTATGTGCATCACTTATTATTAGCCCATAAGCTACCTGTCTCTGTCTCCAAGGAAATCACTGCCTTAGCACACTTTTTTCTCCACTCACCTATCATCATCTCCTGTACATTACAGCCAATCTCCTCTAAAGCAACCGCACGTGTTAAATATCTCACTAATCTCTGAGCTACTCTTTTCAACTCATTTGGCCTGTCGTTTCCAGCTCTGATTGAAGAAGAGCTTGCATGCCCAAAAGCTTGTCTACCTTCTCCAATCCTAACTTCTAATGCTGCCCAATAAAACATCTGTACAGACAGACCTTACCTTTACATCCACACCCAGGGCCCCTCTCCTGTCCCTACCTCAGGGCAGCTTACTGCAAGACCTGCAACTGGAAAGCTAGAAATAAAATCCAAGGACTTTCAGGACTTGAAAACAGCAATGGCAACCAAAGACCTCCAGCAATCTGGCTGGAGAGACATCCTCAATGCTTACGTATCTACAGGCGAGCATGCCCCAGGAGTGGCATCGATGCTTTGGTGCATACCGAAGGATATGGAGGTGCTTCTCATGAGAAACAATTTGGTCATGAAGGTCCAGCTGAAGAGCTGCTTTGCTGAGAGCAGGCACTCTTTAGCAGAGCTGATAACGTCAGAAATCACTCCTGGGTTTCAGAATCAGATAGGTTTCTGAGAGCCCCAACCCCGTGCCCTCCTGGGCAGGGGCTGCGGTTTCAGGGAGCTCTCCAGTTTCTCAGCATTTTCCTGACCCCTAGTGACAAGACGTGGCTGTACAGCAGCCGCTTAACATGCAGCACCCAACTCTCCCCACATAAACAAGGAGCAAAACTCACTCTTTAAGATGGGAGAAAGGTTTCCAGCTCTGTCAAGATACTCGCCTTTCACAACCCCTGCAAATTTGCCAGAAAATCCAACCTGTTTAGCAAAGAAACTCAAATTCGGACGGAAAGTCAGGAAACAAGTGGAATACAAGAAGTTTCCCTTGCACTGGGCTCCAGCTGTGCCTAGGGAAGCCAGAGCTACGTGATAAGTCCATCAGCAGACTGGACAAAGCAAGGGGTGGGGAGAAGGCAGTTTTGATTTATTACCTTCCCCCAGGGCAAACGCATCCTGTTGCAGGGAACAGAGAGGCCTTGGCAGGGCAGCAAACTGCATGATCTCACTGCCGTCCACCATGGAGCAAACTCCTGGGGACCTCGAGGACAAGACTTGTGACACAGGAGTACGTTAGCTGCCAGGGCCCATGGCCCTTGGTTTTGTCATGCCACTTGGTTTCAAGGACAAACACAGAGTCAAAGAAGGGTTATTCTGGCTCAACTCTTGAGTTTTCAAATCCAATTCATGCCAGCTTCTCCATGCATCGGCTAGCCATGGGTTGTCTCTTCCAGCACCAGTCTGACACAGGAGAAGGCATCCGTGGCAATGTGCACTCAGGTAGTTTAGACTCAGGTTTGCATCATCCTCCTCCTCCCTCTGGGAAACATCCCTTCAATGCAACATGTCTTCACTCCCAGATACTATGATATTCCACCGTCTCGCACACAGTTGTCTGCCATATTGGTATTCACGTTTACTACACATTAGAAGTGGTTATGCCACTTTTATCGCCCTTTTTTTCAATCTAGCCTTCTCCAGAGGTACCTGCACACTGCCTGACATCAAGGCCCTTTACCTAAAGCATTGCGTGAGCAGACCAGAGAAGCCCCCATTTGTATCAGCCTCCGATTTATTTTGTTCATTGTGCTGAGGCCAATTCCTGGCCCTCACTGACTTTGATAAAATGACGCTACAAGAGGAAGTCTCACACAGGAATAATTAACGATTCATCTCTATTTATTGGGCCCTTTAGTCAACTTAAACTTGTCACAACTGCCATAAATCCCCTCCAGTGCTAAACAAACTCTTTAATTAAATCTATTGTGCCACAAGAGCAATGCTTTAGATATCAGCGGAGTAGTCAATGATGAAAGAGGTTGGCCCACCCTAGCTTAAAACACCCTTTGGGGGCTGAGGCTCACCAGGGGATTGTGACCCTGTCCCAAGCTACTCACTCAAAAGCGATTAACATGGATGTAAACTCTGAAAATGTATTCCCAGTGAATTCCTGAAGCATTACAGTTGGTTAATTGTTTCCCTCTTCCCCCCTGCCCACAACACGAGTTTCAGTCTCATCACAGGAGCAACCTCAAAACCATAAATACATGGGCAATTCAGTACTCACCGGGCAAAAATCTATTCCCGCATCTGCTAACAGTCCTCTTGCCCTGGGTTTCCCCATTCAGGGAAAAAAGGGGAAGCATAGCAAGCCCTTCTCCCTCCTGAATGGTGGGAAGAAGGAACGGCAGATGGTGCCAGACCTGAAGAAGAGCCAAGCGCATCAGTTAAAGGTGAAGCAAACTAACAGCACACCCAGGATTTTCTAAAGGCGTTCTCTAAGGAGCAGGGACATCCTGACACACTCCGCCTCCAGCTGCAGCGAGAAGCAGACCTGGGAAATGCAAGAACAGAGCAAGCACAAATGAAGCTTCTCCCTTTTTCTGCCTTTACCTACTTTCAGCGCAGGAGATCTTCACATGATGTGTGTTTTCTATTTAGTAATCCCCACAGACGTGACAGACAAACTTCTTCCATGCAGTGCTGGAGGACACCAACTTTCTTCCAAAGTACCATACAAAAAAACCAGCCAGCCAGCCCTGTAACTGCACCTTGCTTGAGGTAAAGACTCCTTCTGCCAGTGTCATCAGCAAACATCCTGCAGCCGAGTCACCAGCTCTGCTAACAGCCCATCCAATGCAAACTTGCATTGCAGCAAACAAGATGGCAAAAGCCACCACTTTCTTTACTGGTTAATCCCATTTGCCTCATGAGAGGGCCCAAGATGCAAAGTCAGAGTGAATGTACCGTGACTTGAACCGTGCTAATGCTAACCCCACAGGTCAGCAGTTCCCAAGGGATGCTTGGAAAAGCACACCTGCAGAAAGATGACATTGAGCACATTTTTAATGCTGTTAAGTGAGGAGCCAGCACAGGCTGTGGGGAAATAAAAGAAAAAAAAAAAAACAAACCATGTGGGGAAAAAAAACACACACCAAAAAAGCCACTTGTTGCTGTGTTGGAGAGCCCTAAGCTCCTTGCAGGGACCTTCCCTCTCCCGGAAGCAGCAAGGATCACGCTCTCCACATCTCTTGTGTGATTGCAAGCAGCCACACATTGCAGCCAGCACTCTCAGAGAAGGAAACTAGCACCCCTTTTCCCTCAAAGGGACCAAGAAAATGTTTCAGGGAACATGAAATAAGAAATGGGGGGAATTCAAAAAGCAAATCTTGAGATAGTACACGGATCTCAACCAAAGCAGCTTTCAGGGTCAGGTACATTTGGTTAAAAAAGTATTGACAAAATCAAAATAATAATAGTAGGTGAGTGATAGGAGAGCTCCCTCCAAATACGCAGATTGGATGCATGTGGGTTTAGCTGCCATTGACCTAGCCCAAAGGAGCACAGCTCCAAACTAGACAACAAGGGAGGAAAAAAGAAAAAAATCTGTTGCCAGTAAACAAGCACGCCCCTTGCATGCAGCTGCAAACTGCTCTGAGCAAACACCTTGCCCAACATCACTCAATTAATCATTAAAAGCAAATCTGAAGAGTCTCATCTCAAAAAGAGAAATTAAAGCTGTGCAGAGGTGCAGAGGGGGACTTTCATGCAATTATGGGTTCAGTAGTTGGAGTCAGCCAAAGGATCCCCCCGGCCACAATTTCACACCGTAGACCAAGGAAAATTACAACTGCCCTGTTGACACTTTTCAGCAAAAGCACATCCCTCTGCGAGAGATCTCTCACATGTAAGATTGGCAGTTAAGGCTTGATTTATAACCTAGGAGAGAAAACGCCATTACAAAGGAGCTGGGTAATCAGTAGACACAGTATAATTAATCGTTTTTCTCCTGATGTTCTCCAACCACAGAAATTCTCACCTCTAATGAGCTGAGGTGTCTGTCAGTTTTTCTGTACCGGCAGCATGCGTATTGGCAAGCTAAATAGGATCGGCTCCCAGCTGTGCTGGAACAAAATCCAACAGAGGGAAAGCGGGGTAGCGCGAGAGATAGGGTATTTGCTTCCTCCCCCATCTCCAAACCAATAGGGAGGCCAACAGAGGCACTGACACCTAGCCAAGGTGCATTCGAGGCCCTGACAAGTCACCATAGAACTGCCACTGCATTTTTTTCAGAAAACTGCAGCTGAGATCCCCTGAACATAGCTGTTATCCGCAGCACCCGTATCTCCACCTGCAACTTCACGACAATATTGCTTCCTTTACCTCCTGGCTTATGCCACTACTTACAGGGGCGCTTCTGCTGGGCTGTGCTGATGAAACTGCCAGTCCTGCAATTCAAACTCACGCCAAGAAAATATTCTGCTGGCCTTTCCCGACCTTACAAAAAAAATCCCACCCCTTGATTTCATTGCTGGAAACCATACAGCATCTCTCCTCTTCTCATCCATATCAAAGCTTCCAGCTTCATAACTGCACACAGTTATTTTCTTCTCAGGTGCTGCGCTGCTCTCCAAGCCTTTTCTCCCCGGACAGACGCTCAGGGTCTCCCAGGACACAAAAGACTCATTTTTCCTTTTCATTACCCTGGCAAGCAAATCTACAGAGGGCAAAAAAGGAAAGGAAGAATTTGCTTCCCTCTAACTTGCCTGCTGGAGAAACAAATCATCTCTGTAGCACCCACAAACTCTAACAGTAGAAAACAAAATGTGCACAAGAGTATATACAAGGGATGTATGTCACACTATATTAAAAAATTTCCAGAATCAGTTGCTTCAAGGGTAAAGAAAGCCACAAGGGTATAGCAGGGTGCTGAATTTCTGTCTACCACATACATCAGCATGGTACAAAATTGTTGTCAGCACTGGAAAATTGCCCATCACGTGAGTGGGTTTAACAGACAATGAGCTGCAGGACATGGGCACAAATCCGGCAGGCCTGGAGAGCAAAAACACGCCGGGAGCCGCAGGCAGTGTCCGTGCAGACACGGTTCCCTCGGCAACGGTAGAAAACACCTTAGAAAGGCTCAGAAGTGTTGTGCTGCACACACTCCCCCCCCATTACCCTGGCTCTCGGTCCACGTGCTGCAATATAATCCAGGCTGTCCCCAGACAATGCAGCCCTCAGCTCACGATTATCACTGCCCAGAGCTCAAAGGGCTGGGAGGCACATGTGTGCTCAGGCAGGACGACTGTCACATTCGTTACGTGTTGCCAGCAGCATCCAGCGGTACACCAGCTTTAACTGCCCCTCTCCATCCCGTTCTGCCTTTCCTTCGTGCAACAGGTTAAAAAAGTGACCCTACAGGAGAGAGGCGGGTGGTTCAGGGGCGGATGCATCACTGCTTCGGCGTGCAGGGTTCAAAGAGACCCTGTTTTAGCATCCCCCAAGCCCCACGGCCCCGAAGGGCCCCCCAGGCGGGTGACCGCTGCCAGACAGCATAGGGAAAGGCGCGGGCAGCATGGGCAGCAGTTTGCTGTGGGTGGACCCGGCCCCCTTGCCACGCCTCCCACCGCCCCGGACAAGCCGCGGCTCCACGGGGCTACGGTACAGCGTGCATCACCCAGCCTGGACCGGGGACGGAGGCCACGGAGACCCACGGCGATGGTAAGTCGCTCCTGGGAAAGATGGTAAGTCACTCCTGGGAAATCTGGCTGTTGCTTTGCAGGCAGCGGCAAAGGACAGGGCAGGAAGGTTTCAGCGGCAGCTCTGGCCCCTGAGAAGAGGCAGGAGGAAAGGGAGAAAGAAGCAGAGCTCTGCGCTGTGGTTAATAAGTAACGCAGGGAGCTCCGCCGGCTGCTGCTGAATTACCAAAGCCAGTGCTCTCCAGGCTCGGTTCCTCTGCGAGGGGGAGGGAAAGGGTCCGTCAGCAAGGCTGCGCTGCCAGTGCGACCCCCGCTCAAATTCTGCATGGCAAGTACGACCCCCACGCGTGTTCCGTCTGCACGGCCAGTGCAACCCACCCTCACTGGCTGGAAATCAGCTTTTTCACGGCAGCAGAGGGGACAGGAGCAAAAGACCGTGGGCCTTGTGACATACTTCATTCCAGCCCTGCCTGTGGGTCCTGCTCACGCCAGGGCTGTCTCCTTTACCTTCTCCTAGGTGAC
>NW_009226400.1:36140-36687 GCF_000690835.1 Fulmarus glacialis | reverse complement strand
TTTCCCTCGGTTGCACAATGCATCTACTTGGTTTCCTGCTGGCAAAAATAAAAAAAAAAAATAAATCCCAACGCCTTGGCAGTTGAGCGCCAGCAAAATAAAACAAAATAATTAAATTTCCCTAATGAGAAGAGTGTGTTTTAAAGGAGTAAGTGTACATGAAAGCATTAACATGCCATACTGACAAAAACAGCAGGCTGGCCAATGTACTGGAGTGGAGAAGGAGGGAAGGGGAAGGGAGCGGGGTGGAGGGCACGGTGGAGAAGGAGGGAAGGGGAGGGGAGCGGGGTGGAGGGCACGGAGGGTGCTCTGGGCAGAGGGTCTGCCACCAGAAGACACAGCCGGAGGAGCTGGCTTTCGTGTGGTCCGTTGGCTGAACCTCAGCCCGGCCATGCCATCCACTGGCACTGGGCTCTCAGGGAGGAGCTGGGCCTGGAAAAAGCCCCGAGGCCCATCCTCCCATGCAGTCACGATGCAGAAAAGGGTTCAGAGAACTATTAAGCCATGTCTCTTTAATCAACCTGGTTTCTTGCTCTGCCCAGTGGAG
>NW_009226400.1:0-35694 GCF_000690835.1 Fulmarus glacialis | reverse complement strand
GGGGGTGGTGGAGCCAGGGCTGGCAGGGGACCATCCAAAACACCGCACAAACTGAAGGGTGGCACGGGTGGTTTGCACGCCAGCAGCGAGACCGGAGCATGCACGGGCGAGGAAGGCTTTCCCCAGACATCGTGCAAGAGGGAGAGCATGCAGCCACGATGCCAGAGGGACAGGAACCATCCCACGCCCAGCCACCCCTGAGCTAAGGTTCAGCGCACACCTTGGCACTCTCCATTTCATGAAGTGCTCTGCAGCTGACAGGCTTTCTCTAAGCGTAAGGGTCACAGCTACGCAGACAGGTAGGCACCCACACGGCCCGATGGCTTAGCAGACCCAGTAACACGGGAACAGGGCGTAATCTTTCCAATCTTCCTCAAAACATGCGAAACCAAAGAAGAACCCACAAAAACGTCAGCTCCGTGGCTGCCTCTTTGGTTTTGTACAGCCTGTGGGTAGGTGAACTATAGGAAAGGACGATTTGCCTTCTTTGGTCAGCAGCCCCTTTGAGAGGCTTCGCTTGGGCATCGGTGCTCAGAAGTAGCATCTTAAACGGCTGAGCCAAGAAACAGTGGGCTGTATTTGTTGGGACTCACATCTAACTTGCCACACTTTGCTCTACAGCATATAAAGGAAAACAAATTGCAAAGAGATATCAGTCATTGAGAAACAGCAATCCTCACCAACTCGAAAGATCAGATCACCCGCTAGGAAAGAATTTTAATTACCAGAACATAAATCTTTCAGATAGAGCAATACCCCTCCGCACTCACTCCTGCCTTCCCCACCGAGCCAGAAGATACCCTGGCTCAGGTAGCCCCCATCCCCAAGAACTCCATTTTAGTTTCACCTTTGCCACTCCCCAAAGCCAAGAACTGCTGCTTTTTCCTCACACACCCCTCCCTTAAAAAACAAGTAACAGCAGCTCTGCCCAAAAGGGGAAGACAATGCTAAATCACGATCCCTCCCTCTGCCCTTTGTTACTCAGACAGAAACAGCCTCTTAAACTCCATCGTAACATAAGGGAGATTGAAAAGGAAAAGGAGCTGAACTCCAATTTAGTGTGACTCATCTCTCCGATTCACACCGCTTCTTTCTCCTCTAAAGCAGGCTGCCAGTGCAGATGACCTGCAAATAAAGCCCTCCCGCTTCCGGAAGGTACTTAGTGAACCTCAAAAGCAAGCCATTCTCAGTTCTAGAAGCCATCACAGAGTTTCAGGGTTGTTTTTTCCAGATAGCTATATGTAATGTATTTGGGAGCTTTAACCTCACACAGCCATCATTTCTTAGTACCTCAGGTTATAATGAATACATATATACACTGGTAAAGTGGTAGGGGTTGCAGGTCAGAGGACAAAAGTGACAAGCTGGACTTCACCTGACCTAGATACATGCAGGATGTACCCAGGGCGGGGAGCAGAGGACAGCATTGATATCCCCTGTCATCAGCACCCTCCAATTCAGATCCACACACACACACACTCTAACCCTCCCACCCAGTCTGCAGCTGCCCCACGGTCCCATAACTCCACGACCCATGGGATGCCTCATTGCTTTGAGCATCTGCTCCATCCTACCTCTGCCACGCTGATCTGCTCCTCTTCCCTTTCCTTTCTGCGGTGTCAGGCAGGAAAAGCCCACAGGCTGAGCGCGGAGGAGAGGGAGCAGCTGCTGCCAAACCTGAGAGCCGTGGGGTGGAACGAGGTGGAAGGCAGAGATGCCATCTTCAAAGAGTTTCACTTCAAGGACTTCAACCGGGTATGAGCATCGATGGTACAAAGTTTTACAACGCGGGAGACCTGGTTTGCAGAGCAGGGAGTCCCATCTGCAGGGCTCAGCCAATGAAGCCCCTCTGTGTTTCTCCTGAAATGTAATGGCTGAGCAAGATAACCTGCCCAAGACACCGAAGTGCTCAACCCAGCACATAGTTTGTCTGGGAAAAACTCCCCAAAAAGAGGAAAACCCATAGAAAACCCCAACAAAGATACAGAACGTCCCAGGCCTTGCATTTGGTTGGGTTACCTAGAAACACATGGTGCAAAATTAATAGTAATGGGGTGAAAAACAACATATCGCAGGGTAAGCAGCTCAGAGCTAACTTTTCTTCTTACTCCACTGGGCAGGCCTTTGGCTTCATGACCAGAGTGGCTCTACAGGCAGAAAAACTGGATCACCACCCCGAATGGTTCAATGTGTACAATAAGGTAAGAAAGAGGGATAGTGGGGGCAACCGGAGCTCTTCAGGGGAAAACATCCCTTTTGTGAAGCGTAGAACAGCAGCAGCAAGTGCTGTTCAGATCCGTGGGACCTCTTTCCTCAGATGCTATTCTCTTGGCATATCACAGACAGCCTATAGCTATCACCTACAGATCCTTTCCTCCCCCTTTTTTTTACCTGTCCAGCTGAGCAGTAGCTCTCTGTAGGCTGGCACCAGGGTCTCTTTTTAAAATCAGTATCAGAAGTAGCACCAAGGGGAAAACCTTCTAGAGAAAGACTGAGTTGAAAAGTGGGCACAGCTGGCTGCTATGACCAAGGCAGGGGTGGCAGTGACAGCTTGTGGCCAGGATGAGCTATAGGAAGGAGAAAACCAGACAAAATGCCAGACCACCTCTCCCACTCCAGGAAATTTTGCTAACAACTCTGGAGAAAGTAATAGTGCTACCTGCCTCATCAGATGCGAACTGTCTGCAGCACTGGGGGAAGCCCCTCCTGTTCTTTCTGCCAGCAACACTTGGTCTGTCTGTCTGTCTGGTTTAGGTTCACATCACCTTGAGCACCCATGAGTGTGGAGGCTTATCGGAGCGAGACATCAACTTGGCCAGCTTCATCGAGCAGGTTGCAGCTTCTCTCTCCTGACTAGAGAGAGACACATGAAGCCAAAAATCAACTCTGCCACTGCCACAACCCACATCTCGCCTGGATGGCTGCACCTAGAGCCTTCTCCCACTTCCAAGCTAGTTCCTGGATCCAGATTGCCTAATGCCATGCCAAACTCCCTGCCACAGCTCAGATGGATGGAGGCACCTCTTGGGCACCGTGCATATATCCATCTCTGATCTTGCCGCTTCCATTCTTAAACCCTTCGTTAGCTGTGTGCTACCAGCCCACAAACTGCTGAGCCTCTCGGGCTTTCAGCAGACGTGCCCTTTTACCAGGAGTCATGTTACACAATTGCACCAGTAAATCTTTCCAGAGCCTGGCCCCATCCAGCCACTGTGTTACTGCTTCTTACCTACTAGAACATGCTTTCTACCTAAAACATGGTACGTGAACCCTTTGGTTTCTCTATAACATACCAGCAACTGTGACGTGCAATTTGCTTATTACTGTAACCTCTCTCTAGCAGTATTATAAGCAGGCATGTGATCTCACCCCTATTGTAACCGGCCTTTAGTAGGATACCAACTGAAAATGTTTACAATAAAGGTCTTGGTTAACCTGATGTCAGTTTGGAAGGAGGCCTCACTGTCAAAATTACGCCAACAGGTTTTCCCAAGGCAGGTAGTGGCCTGACTGCTCTCAAGAAGGTGCTTCTGCCATGGAAACGCTTCTTGATGAAGCGATGCGGAGAAATGGCACGTGCCTTCGCAGGCCTGCGCCTCAAAGTGAGCGGGGTCTGAAAGAGAATGAGATTATCAAAGCCAGAGCAGATCAGATAAAAACTGCTTGTGCTAAAATCAGAAATGTACCATAGCCAAGGCACAAACACAGGGAAGGCACAACCAAAAGGCACGAAAGCAGCGCAAGCAACGGGCCAGGGGCTTCTTACGGTGGGATACCTCCCAAAAGAGGTTGTAGGTGGATTTGGTGGTGTAAGATCTTCACTCCAGTTACACAATGATCTCAGCATTCAGGGAGTCTGCAGCCAAATTGCTGCGTTTTCGGTACAACAGGAACAATTTGCTGTGAAACCAACAGTAGTTGCTTTCAGCAAAATAATCTGGGAGAAACACTACAAACACCCAATTCAGGTCTGTCTTTCTTTTTTTTTTTTTAACCCTTTAAAATTCTATAAAGCATTAAGAGAAAATCCATAGCTCTTAAATGACAATTTTCAGCATCCCTGAACATCACACGCAAGACGTAGCCACGGACACCATCTTCATCTTGACAGAATGAAAGAGCAGCCCTCAGGCAGAGTTAGTAAGATTCATAAACCATTCTCCTTGCCACAGACTAGGCTGTGCGTGAGCAAAGACTAAGAGCAATAGGTCCCCATTCATTCAAATGAGCATTGAAACAGAAAAATAAGAGTTCAATGAGCCTAGATAACTAAATGCACCGTTTTAATACAAACTAGGCCCATTTTCACCATCTCTTCAGCTATTTCAGCCTACAGTTTTACAGTGGCAAATTAGAGCAATACAGAATACTGCCATCAGATGAACTCATCCCATTTATTCATTAAAAAGTCAATGTGTATTTATTGGGCAAGATCTTATTGTGTTGTACGCAACCCTTCCGCTCCCCCCTCCCCCAAGTCATCAGAAAAGTGCAGATGAAATCCATGGCATGAAGACACACATCTCTTCTTGGTCCATCCCATTGGATATTCTTCAGTCTAGTACCTATGAGCACACACATCCCTTGGGAGTGCTTTGTACAAGCCACAAATTTAGTGTCTCACTTGGAAAACCTGACAGTCAGAAATCTCGCAGGAATTAATAGTCGCGAAGATCCCTCCAGGTCTAAAGTACCATCCAGTTTCAGATCATAATCCAGTCCATAAAATTCTTCTTTTTTGTCTTTTAAATAATTATACAGCCTGCTAATCGCACCATTTTCCTAAGACCATTTGGCATGATAAAGGAGATGCAGATTACATGTTAGATGACAAGGATGAATAAAGACTACACATCAGTAAATTACAGTGGCCTATTCCTGACCAGAAGATTACATTTACAGTACAGAACAAATATACATAAAATAATTAAACCCACAAATATTACTAGTAAGTGAAGCCCAGAATAGAATACATTGACTTACAAATAACATCTTCAAATACATCCAAAAATGTGAAATGGAGCACTGATCTGTTAGATCCATCTACTTCCTCGGAGGAAAACGCAACCACGGAAGAGGAAGGAGTTCTTCCTCTCCTTAACCCCACCCCAATCCATCCCCCCCTTCTTTTAAAGCAGAAACAAAAAGAGTACCTCCCTTTTTTGTTTTGTTTTTTTTTAAATCTCGGTTCAAAAGAGAACCATCACAGTAGCCAGACACTTAAGACTATCTCCAAAGTATGGCAAACTCAGAGATGCAGTAATGGTCACATTGGCAAGATGTTAACAGAATAAATAGGATCAACATAAATGCTGACTGCCAGAGCTGGTAACACCATCCAGAGACTATCAGGCAATTCAAATGCGGTGTTTTCAAAAGGGCTCAGAGACGTGCATAAAGTCATCAATTTAAGGTCAGATGGCCAAAATACTTTTGTCTCCTAGCACTGAGAATAAACCTGTTAAAAAGCAAGTATTCTTCTCACAATCACTGGGCCGAAGCCTGCACTGGTTTGTGCAGTGGCTGGTAAGTAACCTTCTCATTCGGTACAATTATTGTGCTAGTGTGTGCTTCAGCTGCATTAAGCCAGCGAGGGTCAGCTTAGATCTAACAAGCCCATTACAGCAGGGAGACAGATGCCTTCAGATGCCCTGCACAAGACTCTGCAGACGTGGCACAAAGTCTTCTCCCAAGTGTTGAACTCTGCCCGGGAAACTCTCGGTAGCATGCAAAAAGCTGAGAGGAAACACATGGGAAAGCCCTGCAGGAGTGACTCCACTGCTGTTAAATAATTCAAGAGATTCTAGCTTGTCCTTGAGGCCACAACTGCCTCACAAGTTGCACTGGGAAAACTCTCTCACCATAAAAACAGCGGAGAAAATAGGAAGGGTGAGCCATACGCTCAAGGCTTGAACACCTCCGACTTGCTGCATCCTATCATCTACCTCTCAGAGCTATACCAGCATCTTTGTAATACTGTAAAGGGACTTGGCTCAATACAACTACTATTCTACCTTACAGGCAAGCGTACTTTCTCTGAGGCCAGTCTGCCTTTGAGGTTTTTTTTTCAGTATAGTACCATAAGGAAACGACCGTAGCAAATGCTGCAGTCAACAGCTGAACCCTCAAACCCTCCCTGGCATCCCACAAAAACAAGCCAGAGAAGCGTCAAGGCACAATGGTGAATGCCCTTTTGAGAATGTGCCTTAAAAGAATCAGTGCAAAGAGCAGAGATCACTACTATTACAAAAGTCACCTTTTTATACTAAAAGATCATGGTAAAAAAGGTCAGCTTTGGCGCCATCCGTTTGCACGTGAAGTCCCTAGCCTTGACACACGCCAGGGCCTGACCGACTCTACTACAGCATTGTGAGATAGTGCAAAACCTTCAAGTTATGAACAGCGGCATCACTGTTTTGCACGTCCCTCCAGAATTGTGCAAGGTACAACAAGCACTCTAGGTGGTAAATGCATGTCTTCTAGAAGAGGCAGGGAAGCAAACCAGTTACTATGTACCTAGGATTTTCAGTACCATCCAGTTCCTCTCCCTGCACCACCCGCTTGGTTTCTATTTCTGCTGTTATTCAAACCAAGATATTCCAGAAAAGGATTTTGTGTTGGGTTTTTCCCCCTCAGCAGATATTGATTGCAGTCTCACTGAGATCTCCAGAGGGGGTTTCAAAAAGAGTACGTGACCATCTTTCCTTTGCCAATTTATCGGCTCTGCATTACACAGATATAAGGCTCCCAGCGCAGTCTGTTAAATGCGGTAGCTTGGAGGGATACTCAAAAGAAAACAAAATATTCAATTTATTTTCTACCTTCAACTTCTGGGAAGATCGAAGCTTTGGAACACAACATGAGAACTCAAATCTAACACTTGGCTGGACACCACCTGAATACCAGGTCTGAGGAAAAGAAACAGCAAGGAATGAAGTGACACACAGAATACCTGAGGAATTTGGAGTTGTGGAATGGACATTCAATTCACCATCAATAGTCATGATGAAAATAGGCAGGGGGAAGGGAAGAAAAGCCCTAAAACTAAAGTTGGGCATGAAAACAATGCAGATTTCAGAACAGACTAAGGCGGGGAAGGAAGTTTTTGAGATCAAGCTGCCATCAGACCTGCAATTGTAGGAACAAAGGCTTACTGCAATCTCTTCCCCTAGGAAACCTTTAGAACCACCCCAGTGCTAGTTGGCAAGGCACCGATTGTTGTACTACAGTCAGTGGTGGCCAGGAGAGCCGTTCATGTGCTTTTCACTGCAAGGAACATCCGTGCTGTAGAGGCCGTCCAAGTACGCCTGAGAAATCTCCGCTACCAAGCTCCTGTCTGGGACGGACTGGGCCATTCCATAGATGGCTCCCTAAGCAGAGAAGAGCAGGTCGTTATGTAGGATCATTAATGCCATCAGAGAAACACACTCACCCCAAACACACCCTCACTATATGCTGGCCTCCTTACCATGCCTGTGGTCTTGGCGTTGAGGTCCTTCATGATCTCCTCAATGCTGTCTTTGACATCTTTCAGGAACTGTTCAGCAACACCGGACTTTGTATGCAACTGCGTAATGCAGAGATGAATGCTGGGCAGGCAGGGGAGAAGGGAGAGATTAACCATCTCAAGCATGTACAGCTTCCCATTTTCTGAGCCACCGACAGCAATTTAGTCCTTCCCTGGCCAGTGACAACCGTGTATCTCCTTAAAACAGCATTTCAGCAGTATAATGGGAGAAGACAATGCACTCCCTTCCAATTAAACGTAATTCCTGCAAAATACTTGCTAGAACCAAGCCGCGGAGAGTTCAGCTGTTCTTTTGCAAAATGGCAACTCCTCCTTCCTTCCTGACTTCACCGTACACAGTTAAAGGCCTGTCATTTTCTCACCTCATTCCAGGTACCGCTGGTGAAAAAAATGCAGCTGCCTGCAAGCACAGTCATCCTTGCCATCATTTCCCTCCCCTTCCTCTCCAGCTTAGATAAGCCATTAGCCACCATAGCGTGGAAGTTAGCATCCACCAGAAGGAACAGGGCTACTCGCACCTCTGAGCTGTTGCTTCAGGCTCTCTAGACTTTGCTTCAAGCTATCTGCAATTCCAAAGTTTTTTCAGTGCAGCTACATTTGAGAGCATTTGCCCCTTTTACCCACAGAAAAACATCAACCACCCACTCAAGGAAACTCTGACAAACATTCATTTTATACCAGGCTGGAAATGATCAGCCCTTCACTGTTCTTTCAATAACCTTCATCTTCAGTGGGCAGCAAGATACAAAAATAACAACCCTCAGTTAACTAACGTGAGATAAAGCCCTGGCTATTTATATTTTTCTGCTTGTATTAGACAGAGGTAAATAGAAAGGGAGCCTCAGATATGTCCTCTGCCAGGCTCATTAAAATTACTATTGTCTTATCCTCGCTGCAGTAACTGCTATATATCAGCAATTACAAAAGTAATGCCTTCTCTGCAGAGCAAAAGTCTACATACCATTTATCAGATACAGACAACATTACTCAGCAAATCAAGAGAGCTAAGTGGCCTGAAGACGACCACCTTGCATACCCTGGCTACGCACATCACTCCACTGGTCTCCATAAACTCACCTTGATGGGAACTGCAGGACATTTAAGTTCCATCCTTTTGCAGCTAAGAAATTAGATAATCGATAAATGTCAAACGTGTCTGAACCGATGGAGAGGACAGACACCTCAGGTTTCCCAAAAATGAAGATGCTGTCAATTTTTCTCAACCTTAAAAAGAAAAAGGAGAAAAGAAGTGACTGACCAGGGTTACAGGGGCCAGACATTCTGTCCCTCTATCTAGAGCCTTAAAGGAAAAGCTATAGAAGAAAACAGATGACAGCACATCCCTACCAAAAAAAAAAAAAAAAAAAATCACACAACCAGCCCAGGCCGTTGGGACTTGCAAGAGGACTCAGGTCATTAGAGGCCCTAAAGTCAAGTACACTCAGGAAGAAATGGAAAAAAGGGAGGACAGAAAGGCAAGGGAAGACAGAGCAGCACAGATGATCAGCTTATCAGCTCACATAGCAACACAAGCATCCCAACAAGAGAGAGTATAACCCTTCTTTCATCATCTTCAGTGAGCCCTTCCAGATTCCCCCTCAGCCATGGCTGAGGCAGAAGAAACTCTCGAAGCAAAGTCAGCTAAATAAAGATGCCTGCACCCTTCCCCTCTGTGCCTCTCAGCTATCTGGCACAGGGCAGCAACCTGGGCATAAACAAAGCATCTTCTCCCATAACTGCCCGGTGGATCCCCACCCAGCAGTAACATGCTATAGGTTCTCCCTGGGGGGAAAAAGAAGGTCGCAAGAGAAACAAAAGCAGTTTGGGAGGAGGAGTCCAGAACGGGGTTAAAGAGTGTGAGCAAAACATTAAGGCACACACATACTCTGATTCGAGGAAACGAGCCGTTTTAATGATCCTCTTCGTAGCCTCAACGTAGCCCGACTCCCCTATGTGCATCAGAGTTGCCCAGCACGCGGCTATGATTCCACCAGGCCTGGAGCCTGCCACGGAGGGGGAGGCGTATATGCCCCCTTGCCAGTCAGGTGCTATAAAGAACTGGTAGCTCCTGTACTTCTTGTCGCTGTACAGCACCACTGAGGAGCCCTTGGGAGCGTAGCCATACTGCAAGGGGCACAGAAAGCATTAAAAAGCAGCAGGAGGGCACAGGAACACATTCAAGCACTCACTGCATGCCGTCACCAAGATCCCACTTGCCCATACTTCGGCGCATTGCACAAAGCATCTGGATAGGGCAGCCCTTACCCCTGCACTTCAGCACTCCTCCACATCACAGAGCAGAAATGCCTGAAGGCAGCGATGGCATCGGGAATTGCTCCCTAAAAATGAAAGCGTTGGAAAACCTTTCTCCCCGCTTCTTACCTTGTGGGTATCAGCAGAAATGCTGGTCACACCTTTTACGCGGAAGTCAAATGGACGCTTTAGAGGGAACCCTGCTTTGTCCATGAAAGCAATAAGAAAACCACCCAGGCAGGCGTCGACGTGGAAGGGGATTTTGTACTTCACCGCAAGCTGTGTGTGAACAAGAGATTCTGGTGAGTAACATGCAATCAGGCAAGAAAACGATATTGTCGGGGCACCCAAACTCCAGTCACCAAAAACTACTCTGCATTTCACCATTAAATGTTTCCTGGACCCTTCTGGAACATCATGTCACTGTCAAGCCGTTGAGAATAGGATATCTGGAAGTGCTGGCTACTCGTGGGATGCTTTCTCCTGCCTTCCACACATTTGAAGATTGCTAGCAAGAGGAAAAACAACACTGCATTTTGGCAGTTTGCTGTATTTGCCAAAGAGCTGTGACAACGTGGTCTGAAAGGAGTATCCGCAATAAAGTGTAAGAGCGTGATCCAAATGAAAAGAAGGTCGGAAGTCTTGGCTAGTTACGTACAAAATAAATAACTGGAGCACAGAGAGAAAAATCAAGAGGTGTGTTTGAAAAATAAGATCCCAGCCCTTTGACTCGTACTCCCTCCACACACTCCTCCAACTTCCTCCAAGCCTTTTTACCAGGTGGACTATTTTGCTGTTATTTCCTCTCAGATATCAAAGAACGCCTTTCTGGTTGGTCTCACAGTGGGTGCAGCAGAGCTCAAAGTCACGTACACAACCATACCTTCAGTTACAGCAGAAGTTTATGGCACGGACTTGAGAGTTCAGAGACAAAGCACATGCAGAAGGCTTGCCACTTTGCCTTGCTGTGACACACTGCATGCTCCAGCTCAAGTCCAAAATCCAGCCCCACGCAAACAGCTTTATGACAATGCCCAGAGGTACTTCTGGTATTTAAAACCCACCAGCAGTTACAGAGTGCAAGAGAACAGTCCCATTTTCCTCCTCACTTCCAAACTGTGTTGTACATACCCTGCTGTTGGTTAATACCCAATTCAAGGACAGTAATACCCTCCCAACCAGTTTGCTCCTCCCACCAAATTCACTGGTTGGCATCCTGGAACCCCTCTGCTCTTCTTGTACAGAAGGACATGCTGGTTTTATTGCTACAGCACCCAGAAGTCCCGGGGGCACCCTACCTCTGCCACCTCTTCAATCGGGTCCATAATTCCATGCGGGAACTGGGGAGCAGAACAAACCAGCATGGCTGTGTTCTTCGAGATAGCTCTCCTCATTGCCTGAAGATTTAAAGAGAGAAGATGCTCACATTCCATTTACCTAGTGCCACCCTGCCAAAAAAAATAAAGAGTGAAAAATGCAGCACCTAGTCTTAAAAACCAACACACAAAAGCCTACAGAAAGCAAAGCAATGAGCTACAAGCATCAGTAGACATCAACTGAGTAATTTAACTCATCCACTCGGAAATACTAGAACACTTTTGTTCGCCCTCACCTGAAATCTGGGGCTATTTCTGAAATACATAAATTATTTGATTCTAAATGAATCACACAGGAAAAAGGAACGGTTTACATCCAATTATTTCAAACAAAACCTTATCTGCAGTGACAGGCACTTACTCCTGCCATTTTTCCTTATTTCCAGGAAGCATTCATCCCTCTCTATCTACTGACTTGGCACCCGGATAGGTAGATTTCTTGCTATATGCTGTACAATGCTAATTTCCCCACAGAGAGTACTGTGCTGCCTAAAGCGATACCTGAACATCCACTTCCATAGCCTTGGTCAATGGTATGTGAATCAACTTCAGTCCAAAGTAGTGTGCTGCCTTGTCAAATGCTGCGTGAGCACTCACCGGAACCAACCTAGAAAAGTAACAGATTGCATATGTTAACCCAGGCAGTACCTAAGCCTTACCTTGAACAGGAGGGGAAAGAGCAAAAAAATTCAACTTGCAGATATTTGTGTGACAGACAGGTCACAAACAGGCCAATTGCATGTTTCAACTAGCCAAAAATCATACAGACCAAATAAAGTTGGGGAAAATACTCTCTGGGACAGAAGAGAGGCCATGTGCTGTTCTGAACTAAAATGATGGACACTAGATCTTGAACAACCCAGAGAAAACCTACTGAAGTAATTCTATTCCACTGCATGGTCTTCTGTGACCCAGGAACCAGAATTCCCAAGAAAGCTAATTTCTTGTCATATCAAACGATACTGTACCATCTCCTACCAACCACCCTCCCTGAGAGGGGCATATGAGACGATACAAAAAGGAAAGAGCAGCATAAATATACCAAAAGAACGTAACATCTGCTGTCTCCCATCTTGAATGGCAATGGCTGAACAGCTTTAATTAACCTTGTTTTCTGAGGCATCATATCTTTATCTGGGCCTTTAATAGCATGCAAAAATGTTAGAGAGGGAAGAAAAGAACGGCAGGAATTCAGCAGAAGATGAACATCACAGTGTGTCATCTCTCTTTATGTTTTCCCCTCGTAAGCAATTAACCAGAGAAATATTTTTGATGCACCATCTAGAAAAAAGCAGCACATTAGAGAGAGCAAATCCTCTATTAGCAGTGTAACGATTAGCACAATTCCTCATTTCAGCTCCAACCAGCCCCGACTTTAGTCCCAGAGTTTTCAGGCTAAACCCTCTTTGATCTGAATAAATCAAAACCCTTAAACTCTTCAAAGGGCCTGACAATCTCTGCTTGAGAGGGGCCCAAAGCAGATATAAGCAGGTTCTGTCTAGAGAAGCATGCAGGTATTGCCAAAAACATCTGCACAGCATAACTACCACAGCCCCCCATCAGCACCATGCCCCCCAGGCTGCTTAAAGGTTTCTGTGCTGCTGCACCGCTTTTTTCGACCCAGGTTTCTCTCCTTCAGACACAGATGGACAAGGAGGAGGTGGTAACGAGCTATGAAATGAAGGAATATTGGGATCCAGCAGCCACCTCCACTTAGAGGAACAGCAAGTCCCACAGGCTTCCAAAGCAAAAACCAAGCCATGGAAGTATTGCTCACATTTCTGGTTGTTTGATGCCCCTCTCGTAAGCCAGGTCTCGGTACGCCTTGCAGGCCATCAGAATGCTCTCAGTCCCCCCAGATGTCATCTGTTGTGAAGAAAAGAAGTAAACAAGAAAAACAACTGCTTACGTGGATGTTGCAGAAAAGAAAAGCAAAAAAGGGACGCTGCCACAGCATCTCTGCCCAGAGATGCTTCAGAGGCAAGAGATGTACAGGAAAACTCAGGTTTCAAGGGCAGCAGAAGCCACTGAACAGCTCCAGGTAGCTTTCTGACATTCAGCTTGAAAGTGCACATTTAAATGTTGACAAAAATTTTTCAACTCAAAAGCCTGACAAGAGGGGACCATACTGCACAGTCAATAGCCGGCAAACATGACCGCACCTCGTGAAAATACTAGTACATACTTAGCTCTTGATTACCCGGGGATTGTTTATCTGGATTACAGATTAATTACGCCACGCATACGGAAACAACAAAGTTGATTCTGTATTAAGTCAACTGAAGTCCAGCAGGGTTTATTAGGCCTGGAGCAGCGCCATACCGAGGCATGGAGCCAGCTCAGTGTTGGCACCGCTTCTGAGCTACAAAACCTTCCCAGAACCTGGAACACTGCAGAGAGCAGAGCTCTCTCCCACCTTCTCTCTGCAGAGGCCAGCCTAGGTCTGGTCAACAGCAGGCCAGAGCTTGTAAGTCCTCAAGGACCCAAGAAATTTTATACCAGGAGGAATTTCTGCATTACTCTCCCCAGCAAGTCCCTCGGTATCCACACCACCCACTACCCGTGCTGTCCCAGCCCTCTTTACCCTGACCATAGGAGAACAAGGAGGTTTGCATCAGGAGGTGGAAGAGAGGAAGGTACAGGCACAAGCTGTTCAATCAGGTTTACTATTGCATACCACAACTCAAGAGCTGTTGCAAATAAATAAGTGAAACTACAGGGAGAAATTCCTCAAGTGGGAGGACTGTCTCTTGTCGGCCAGCCTTTATGAGTTCTGACATGCAGGGGACAGAAAAGCGTGTGGGCACAAACCTTCCAAAGTAAAATTTTAACCTAGTAAAATGTGAGGCTGGTCTTTGAAGCAGCCTGCAGGACTGACTGACTGCTAAGCTAGGTGAGCCAGCATGAGGACGGGGGGTACGTGGGACAGGTATACAGAAGTGCAGGTCAAAGAGAGGAACCAAAAGCTACTTATAGTGCTTATGGAGGACTAATTTTGATCCTCAGTCCAACTGCAACTTCCCCTTTTAATCTCTTCCCCAAAAAAATAAACATAAAAAGGATGAAATCACATTTGCATGCCTTATGACATCTGCTAGTCTGGGTTTTCTTTTGTTTTTTTTCCCAGCTGACACAGCTGCAAAACCCCAAAATGCAAAGAAGAAGTGTGACTGCGTGACAATGACTAAACATTAAGTACAGAGATAAGGAACAAAGTTCACAGGCACATAAAACAGCCTGCTGCATTTGTTCCTAACATGATCCAAGCTAGCAGCAGCTGCTGCCATAGGCAGTGTGGAAGTGACTGTCACACCACAGACAATTTCTGCTTTTTCGGTAGTTTGTAAATCAACAGCTGCCACAGATAAACCCTAACAGAGCCTCACACTGGATAAGGAAATCATTGCATTTATTGTGAAGCAAATACGTGGTAGCAGGAACACAATGTCCTAAGTGTTTTATGGGCTGCGTCATTTACTCCTCAACCCTTCTTATGAAAAGATCTGTGAAGTCAGCTATTACCTTTGGGAAAAAAAAACAGCTGGTATAACACTGATTGCCTTGCTACTGCCGGGTGGGAGAAGAGGAATGGGATTATTGCATACTTGTAACACTGCTTACAACATTGCTTACCATATTGCAATGATTGTGAAAACTTTGCTAGGCATGATTCGGGGATCTTGGGATTCACATTACTGAACACCAGATGCTTCGTGCCACCAGGCCTGCTCCTTGTTGAGCAAGCAGTCCCTACCTCTACTCTCATCTAGGTAACCTGCTCTTCAAAGAGCAGCCTCTGTACAGTCTTATTCCCGTCTCGATCTTTCCACCAAAGCACCAACATCTTGCCCTTATATATGACAAACCTTCCTTCAAACTCTGGCTTATCACTCGCATGCAAATGCTGAGCCACACGCAGTTTCGGGGAGGTCAGAGTCAATGCTTTTCGGCAGTTGGTCAGATGCAGGTTAAGGAACGGCATCCAGGACGGATCCTCCTCCCAAGCGCCAAGACTGGCACGCAGATGACCACACAGAAAGCTTGTTCAGGCAGCTGAAAGTCCACCCAAAAAGCTGAATTTCAGCGAGATCAGCTTCCTAAATCAGCCCACAGCCGGCACATCAGTACCAACGTGAGTGTAAGCCACGGAGATGTGCCAGAGCAGCTTGATCTACAGCAGCACCTTTAGCGTGGCACAGCTACAACAGCAAAAACCGTTTTGGTCCACGCAGTTTATACCTGCAGAGGGAGTCTGCTTCTTTGCAGGAGGCTTTGTCAGCTTAGCTATCAACAGCAAACTCGTTCTGCTATAGCCAGGGCTTGAATCACTGTCACAGGATACAACTTCCCCACCGCCTGCGGCACGCCGGCAGCTGGCCAACACGCAGTGATTCAGCACCCGCCAATGGCTCGCACAAATATTTTCTTCTCTCCTCTAAATGAAAGTGCACAGACTCAAGCAATGCCATGGGGAAAAGGGGCTGGAAACAGGCATTGTTTTAAACAGCTTTCCAACCCTGCGCTATCTTCAAAAGCCAGGCAAAGTGTGTGCAAAAAGGCAAGCAAACAGACTTTTTTGTTCTTGATTTATTTATTATTTTCCAAATGGGAGAGGAGAAAGCACAGGGAAAAAATATCCCCCCTGCTTTCTAAACACGGTATATCCCTTCCATTGCTCCCTCCTTCCAAATCATTAAAACAGCAATAAGAGGTACAGTCCCTATTCTGGGATTTCTTTGGCCATGCCACTTGCATGTCACAGTCAAACTGTCAGACATAGAAGAACCACTTTGGTTCATGGTCTTTAAAGTTTAGCTTGCATTTTCACCTTAGGAAACACGTCCATTCAGACCCTGGAGACAAAGCTGACCAAAAGTTTCCCTGAGCTGAACTACCCCATGAATAAGAAAGCAAACTACAATTTATTTCTAAAGTAGCATTAGAGTAAAAATACACCACAATCCACTGCATGGTCATAACGTAGCGGCAGACTCACATAAAACCCCTGTAAACCTGCAGGTTGTAAATTCCACTAGTTGTCTCTCTCAAGGTGACCCGCTCACCACTACAGATAAAACCTGACAGATCCGCAGCATTTAAGCCCCTCCCCAAGACACATCACTCACATTTCACTTTTAAAAGTCCTACTTCAAATGTGCAGCCAGCACTACAAAAAAGTTTGGAAGCCCCAGAATTTGGGAGGAAGAGACAAGATGGTTTCTACAGGAGGCTTAGGTTTGCGTCTACTAATTTTGCCTCCTCTCTCCTGTCCTCAGCTGCAGAAAGTGCAAAGAATTATTCATAGAGAGACTGACACCAAATACACATGCACACCCCCACGCAATTTTCCCCTGCACTTCAAAGCTGCAGTTTAAAGTTCGAACAACTACTAAAAAAAAAAAATCATTGAAGCTTGCATAAAAGTGGTGATTTCTCCCCAAATTAGAGGGGAAATCCACAGAGCCAGCACTGCAAAACAAAGCACCTTGTGAACAGGAACACATGCACACATCAGACAAGAACAAACTCCTCCCATTCCTCCTATGTGTGCTGAGCTTAATTAGTCCTTCCAAATCATTGTAAGAATGTGATTAGAATCTCCTGGGAGCCAAAAATCACCAACTCCTGTCTCTTTGCTCTTGCATAACACGATTAAAAGTAAGAACAAAAGGAGTAATTAGTGAGAAATAGGAAGCATCCGTCCACTGCTGAAAATGATTACTTTTAAAAACTGCTTAAAAACCTAGAACATCTCTCGGTCCAATTTAAGGCAAAAAGCATGCCTGCACACCCCCCCACCACAAGGGCATTGTTAGTGTTTTTATGCCCGTGTTTAAACTAAGGAGAATTATAGCCCCCATGTCTCAAATAAAGGCAACATCTATAAATAATCCAAGCTGCTCATCTGATTTAACATTCAGAAATCTAAAAAGACATGTTTCATTTTAGCATTTATTAAGCACACCAAAAACCTTCAAAGAGGAACCAGGGGACTGCTCTCCAGAGATCCTGCTTAGGAAGATGTCCACCTGACACAGGGCAGGACCATGCAGGGATCCCCAGGCTGCTGGAAGCCCTGGGAACAGCACAAATGTGTCACTGTGCCGCTTTTCCCAGACTGAGCAGCAGAGTATTAGCCCCAAAAAGCACTGTTCTGCAACGTGTCGTGGAAATCAGAGCACAAAGGAAGTGAATTTGCCTCACTGAGAAGCACAGACAGAAACTTTTGATGTTTTCCACATAGCATAGCCACAGATACACCAACAAGCTCCATCTGCCTTCAGGGACCATCACCAGGCACCAACAAAATTGGACAAGCAGTCCCAGCTGCTTAAATCAGGTTAGCAAATCCAGCAGACAGGGACCTGGCAGTAAGACACATTGCTTCTTGGAGACAGCTGTGATGAAATTCAGGGGAAAAAAAAAAAAAAAAAAAACACATTTGTTTTAGTTTAGAACACTGCAAAAGTTGAATCGGGTAAACCAGAAGCCTTCTCAGTAGAAAAAGCTAGCAGCACCTCCTGAACAGATCAATTTAAAGATAAAGACAACTCACAGCATCGCACCCTCCCTGTTTTAGCCATCTCTGTTTTACAGCCTCAGCGGTTACTGAAGCGTAACTGCAGCAGTCTGAGCGACCAGCTACAGCAGGGCCTTCCAGAGACAGAAACCATAGCATCGGTTTGAAAAAATGCTCTTTTAAAATTACTTCGTTACTGTCCAAACCTCCAGAAATAATTCTGAAATGTTAATTCTGTTTTGGGGAGAAGAAAATAAGAGAAGTCTTTGAGCCCAACTACTTAAAGAGCATGGGACCTCCATGTATCCACCCACACCTCTCCATCAATGATTAGCAGCTCTGGACACTCTTCACAGTCAGGAAGGGCAACGTGGGAGGAAGACAAAAAGTCCACTGGAGAGACTCATCTGGACAAGATAATTACAGGGATGCAATTAATCTTATGTTTCCGGCCAATCAACTTTTCAATCCTCCCTCTCACCCTGCAAATTTGACTGTTCAACCAGCTAGAACGTAACTCCACAGCAGGTTGCATGCTTCTGCTGTGGCTTTGCAGCACAATCCTCAGAAGGGAGGGGAAGAAGAAAGGAGCAGAGGAAAAAGCGGGATTCCCCAGAGAGCATCTGTGGAGGTCTCACGTTGGCCGTGATCACTGTCTGATTGTTTTGGAGCAGTTTTTTACCCGCTCTGAACCTCTCCTCTTAGGCAATTCTACTTTCAAATTTCAGTGAAAGAGCACACAGGGCCAAGGTTGACACTTTTACAACACAACCTTTACGTAACAAAAACTGAACACACGCGTTGCAGGCTTCAGCAAGCAAAGTTCTCCAAGCACATGGTAAGTGTCACAGGGCTACCTGACTGTTTTATCAATTGACATCTCAACTGTTGATAAAGATGAGTTTCAACAGCTTTAGATCCAGCCTTTTCCCCGCTCCAGGCATAATCTCACCAGTGTTCTCAGCACTGCAAACCAGGAAGGAGATAAGGTGAAGTTAAATGCTTTCTACAAGCATGTTCCTCCTCTAAACTTGAAGGTGCACAAGGAATACAGTCCCAAGACAACAAGTCAGGTCACAGGGTGCAGCCTCCTGCTATCAAAAGCAATCACGCCTTATACTCCCAGACACTGCACAGTCAAGTTTCATCTTCAATCCAGTTGGAGCCTGGTCCCAACTACACCTACTATAAGGCTACTCCAGTACTTACCTCCTTAACACAACCAAGCCTCCAACTGTCAGACTAAGCCCATTCAAGGCCAGTTCACCTCATAAGCTCTTGTGTCAACACCGCCTCTTCCCATATTGATCTTCAGCCGTTGCTGGCCTTCTCCCTCCCTAGGATATTTACAGACAGCAATCACCTCACTCCCAGTCTCTGAAAAATCTCATCTGGATTCTTCTCACAAATGGAACTACTTCCTCACAAGTTATTAAGCAGCCTGTTTGTATCACAGCTGCACCTGACCACCATGCTAGGAGATAAGACCTCACTGTCCCACGCACCACGTAAACAGGGCGAGAATTTGGCCTAAGTAATTCAGGATCCTTACCAAAAAGGTAAAGCAAGAGACGAGCATAAAAAAAAAAACCATGGCTCATTTTTATAACAATAATTCACCATGCAAGTTCACAACTTTTGCTCTTTGACCAACTTTGAAATCATCAATTTAAGGACACACACCTGGCCTCTTGCTAGGAACTCTATCAAGGCTTTAAAACTGGTTTCCACCCTAGCACACTGGAAGGCCACATAAGCCTGGAAAGACAGCTTTCCAGCTGGACAAACAACAATACGTGCCATGTCTGCTTGATCACCAATACTTCAAGCAGCTCGTTGGTGACCAGCCAGCCAGCCGGTCTTGTCCTCAATCTTAGCATTCTGGCAGGCTCACAGATTTCCAGTTCAGAGATTAAAACTGAGGGGAGCTACTCAAAGTGACACTGCTCTGTTCACCATCCCCCACCGGCAACCAGCCAGGCTACATTACACTGGTTCACTTTTCCAACTGCCATCAAGCCTGTATCATTTAAGAGTGTGGAAAAAAAAGCTGAAGTAAATGGTCTTGTCTAAAGAACTACTTCCCTGAGTTAAACTGTCTCTCAGAAAGCTTCACCAAGAGCAGCAATTAGCAACCGTCTTTTGTACAGCTATGTTGGCATGGCTTATACCAGAGTAAGCGTGACCTCAGCCTCAGCTGGATAGCAGAAGGTGCATTTACACTTAAATCAAAGTCAGAAATATCAAAAATGTTCATGGGACACTTGAAGACTGGCTACTTACAGCACCGCAAGAGTTGGGGCCCCCGTTGAAGAGCGTACAGGCAATCCTCACTACTTCTGCTTCCATCTTCCTCAAACCAGGGAATATATCTGGATGGAGAGGATTACTCCAGGCAAACTCTTCATACACCTTCAGAAAACAAAGACAGAAAGTTAGCCTTGCAGATGAAGCACTGAATTATCAGTGCAGATTTGGGAACTCGCTATACACACTGTATAAGCAAATTGGCTGCATTTAGCCCTAGACAATACTGCAGATCTCCTTGGACTTAACTCCTGCTGCAAATAAATATCACAAGCGGGGAAGCTACAGCTGAGGGGGAAAAAATAACTCACTTGTTCTTCTAGGGCATTCTGGCCTCTGGAGTGATTCTATAACATTGCAATATTTCTTTTTGGAAAGACAGGTTGAATCATTTAGCTATTTTTAAAAAAGAACACAATATGCACCCTATGATTGCTTTACACAAAGCAGGCCAAAAAACTTACTTTGCAGAACTAGTTTTCAAGTTTACTATTAAAGGGGAATTCTGAAGCAGCTAGAAAAGCACAACTGCCCACCCACACCGCAACAAAACTGGCCATGGAAACCAGTATTTCATGCTTGTTTTGCAACTGCGGGCTCACAGGATAAGGCTGGAACAGGCCAGTTTCAACCTCCTGCAGTCAAGATCAAAAAACAACTGCAGGGATGTAAAAAGAAATAAAGCAGAAAACCCAGCGAACAAACAGCACAAACAGAGGGAACATTTCCACAACACTCAATCCAAGCTGAGGCCCCTCTAGAAAGGCTGCTCTGAGCTTTATGTTTCCCCAGAGGTGGCAAAGAAAATGTCAACGAGCAGAAGAAAACACCAATAGTAACCACCAAACAGAGCTCATTACAGCTGTTATAAAGCTGTTCCCAGGAGCAAGAAGGCTAGACTTTCCTTTCTAGCAAAAAACCTCTTGAAGTAGATATATTCGAAAACAGACCTTTGGGCTGTTTAGGTTATTTTCCAACCTTCTCAAAGGGAAAAGTTCCTGAGTAAGTAAACAGACCTAACAAAGACACCACTGAAGCATGCCAATGCTCCATTGTTGTAAGATTTGGATGGCCAAAAAACACTTTACAAACTTCTTTTTTGCTTAAACCAAGAAGAATTCAGTTTTGCTCAGTGAAGCTGTTCCAGTCCAAAGTCCCACAGCCTCCCAGTAACAGGACAGCCAAGGATGCTTTCACTCCAGCCTGCAGCAAAGGCACATCTGTCAGGGGGCTTGCTGAAGCTGATCAATGGCAATTTCGTGCCTCCCACCATTCCCTGAATTAGAAGGTCAGTACCAGTTTCCAGTTCACTTGTAACCAGCTTCTAACTTCCTTACTCAAAACAACATCTCATCTGATTGGATCCTAGTTACCTCTACACGGTGTTTTCGCAGGGACAGTCACTTGGTCAGCTTTACACTGCCCAAATTCTTTGCTAACAATTCCCCTTCCACCTACATTTACCCCAGGCTCTGTCTTCATAGTTGGGCAGCCTTAGTTTCAGATCTTCCCTATTTATTTTGAAAAATGTTGGAACAGTGTTGAGGTATTTCTGGTCACCCTGAAGATGCTAAGGGTATCTACAAAGATGCAAAGTTAGACTGCTTGCACTTCACCTTCACTAGCAGACAGGTGAGTTTCTCTTCACCACTGTACACAGTCCCAGAGACTTTCCCATCCTGCCAACGCACGTCTCCTGAAAGAGAAGGAAGAGCACACTGCTTGCAAACACAGCCATTCTCAGAAAGCATGTAGAAGTGCACATAGAAGTCCTCCCACCAGTTCTGCAGATGAGGATTCAGCTTTTGACATTTCACTGATGACGAACAAGTACGATTTTTGTGCCACAGAGATAGCTGTGTGCAACGCTAAGCCTCTGGCATCGCGTATCCCATGAACTTAGCAAACTGCAAATAAATGATGACTAAAGAGTCAGCACATAAACAACATCTAGCTGCAGCAAGCAGTTATATTAATATGTAATCCACTTAATCCCCACTCAGTCTCCCCAAACTGCTGTCCAACCAACTGAACTCTAAAGTGGCTAAAGTTAAAGCCACTTTCAAAGAGCACCCATCACCACTGTAAGCTGAGAAGAGACAGAAAGGCCAAGCTTGTATTGCTAAAGCCTACAGTGCCGGGTGCCTCAATTAAATTTCACCTAAAACAATATGCCGCTGAAGCTTTAACAACTGAGAGCGGGTGGATGGAACAGCATCAGCAGCACACCCTATTGAAAAGGGTTTCAACCCACTACCTGACATGATGGTACTTAACCAAGTAACCTTCTGCCTCCAAACACCCCAGCAGTGTATTTCCACTTGTTTGGTTATTTGCTCCCTCTCCTAACGGTTAGCCTCCTTCATAAAACTCAATGGCATCAGCTTCACAGGCATATATAAGGTGAACATAGTCACAATCCAACCCTCATTTCCAAGCAACTTTCAAAGGGGAGTGCATGTGCGTGGGAAGGAGGGGGCCACAGGAAAAGAAAAAGGAAAAGAAGAACCCGGTGAAGGAAGGAAATAATCATTTGAGGGAAAAGACAGACAGAAGCTACACAAGCAATACATAAAAGTAGAAAAGAAGGAAGCTGTTATAGGATACTCGACTGCGAAACCGCTTCTGAATTTGGAGTAGATGCACTGTTCTAGCAGAAAATTCAAGGCAATTCTCAAATTTGGGATAGGAGCAGGGCAGTCATATCTACTCTGGACAGCCAGTCACCCAAATTTGCTCATTACGAGTAATAGGTACATGAATCAGGGTGGAGGTATTTACACGAGTGAGGCAACTTAATTTAAGTTTCAGACACTGCTTATGTGGACTCAAGCAGGAGAAGAACATCATGACTTTGCCTTCCTTAAACGGCATTTTCAAGGTGACTTTGATTAAGAGAGACAGCCTTGGAAATTCCCTAAAAATCCTGCTTGGAAGTTGTTTTTTTGGGGTGGTTTTTTTTGTTTTGGTTGGGTTTTTTTTTTTTTTATTGTGAGTATTCCCTGGGGCTTCACAGAAAACACATTTCTGGTTAAAGTCAAACATCAAGGCAACTGCTCAGAAATGCAATCAAAAATGCATTCAGATAATTTCCTCCATATTTCTCTTCTCCTCAGCTCTCCCACCATCAGTCTAGAACTCCTGGGGAAGGAACAGAATTTTACTGTAAATACCCAAATACAGCATTAGAAGTCATGAATACTGATCTTAGTCACTTCCAGAAGGAAAACAGACAAAAATTTGCAAGCAAGGAACATCAGGGATGAAATATTTACGATGAAACTATGAGCAGGAGTCATTAGATCTCATTTAAGAGAGTAAGTCTAATGTTGGGTCTAAGAAACAGACCCATCTCTGATGCAGTACAGACTCACATTCATACCTTTTGAGCTGTACTCTTTCATCTTCTCCAGTACTTCAGGCTGGCTCATGCCTTGTTCCGGCAGCGCTTTGATATAATCCTTTTCATCTTTCAGGAAGGATAAACTGGAAGTGACATCATTCAAGGCTTCATCAATCTTCTTTTGAATCTAAAAAGAAAGGAAAATCCTATCAACAATGGCGCTGGCCATATTATAAATAATTGTTGAGTGCATGCAAGATTGAACTCACTAGCTATGTCCCATACTATTGAGAAGAATAGATAGGAACTGTTTCAGCTCTATGACCAAAAAGCATAGCAAGAGTTGACAGCCACACAAGCTCAACTCTTCCTTCCTACCAACCTCTCCCTCCAAAAACAAGCTGCCTGGAATGGTGAACTGGTATGCACTAGTCTCTAAACCACACTGGGAATTGCCTATGGGAATGCTAGCTGGCACAGCCCAGAATTGTGCCAAGTAACCGCTGTGGGTGATTGCAGAGTGGCACTTGGGCCACCGCTTGGCTGCGTTTCATTTAACAGCACAGACACCACCACCACAACGTTCAGACAGACTACATTCTTTACTGGGTACTGATGAGCAGTGGGAACTTTGAGCCCCTTCCTTAATGCTTGAGAAAACAAAGCTCAAAGCAAAAGTACTGCATTTTTATCCACCGAACCTTTTTAAGTCACAGTTTTTAATTTGCAGAAGTCTTCAGATGCATTCTATTTTGTACCTTGTCTCCTCTGCCATCACACACACAGTTTAGAAACTCATGAAAATAGAGAGAAACAACGAAGAAATCTCCACCACAGGTACAGGTAAGAGATTTCTTTCCTCCCACCCACACCTTACATTCAGGAGGCCCAGACTTCTTCTTATAACACATTCCAAAGTACAGACTCTTCTTCCAGGCAACTCAGGTGCTGGGATATCATCAGCTTTAAAGACTTTTGGACATTGGAATGCCTCAAAGTCAAGGCCTCCTGTAAGTAACTGATAGGTTATCAGGTATCAGCCTACCAAAGAGCAGAAACAGTACACAGATAGGACAGACCAGTGGTCCTCTGGCACAGGAGAGCTTAACAGCCCTAGCCCCGAGAAGATACGTCTGGACAAAATAGGGATTGTATACAAGGGGCCCGGAAGGTGTCCTTTTCTAACAGGCAGACAACAAATATAAGCAAAAGAGAACAAGTCATTAATTCATCTCATCAAAGGCTACTCAAGTCAGAAGGTGAAAGCCAGGGCACTTAACATGACATAAAGAGGGGATGCTAGTCCCTTCCAGAGAAACTTGAGAACCACTTCCATGTCCATGGCAAAAGGAGAAAGTTCCTCTTTGCTACTTTCATTTGACAAAATTGCCTATAACAGACCTGACCCCCCGAATCAATGTGTAAATCTGCCAACACATCAACAGAAAGAAGGGCAATTATCAAGTGTGATACCACCATTTACTAGGTAAAATAAACCAAGCTGTGCATTTCTCAATCATTAAGTCGTTAACGTGCTAAAACATGCTGACATTTGTAGTTTCAAGTTTTTATGCAAAAAAAACCCCCGTCTCCCAAACATTAAAGTTTGTCTCATTTTAATGATTACACAAACTTCTGATATCTTTGTGCTGTAATGCTAACTATTGCTAATAGGTATCTGAGCTCTAAACTAATCATGGCCAGTCATCTGATCAAAAAAAATTATCTCTCCATGTTGCACAACAAACACCTGGCTATGTCACACTTGCTCAAGAATAAGACATTGTTTTAGAAGAACAACTCAAGTTCAATCCTGTCCCCTTCTTCCATAAATAAAACTATTTTCTTAAACGTTACTGGAAAATTCTGTAATTACTGGAAAATTCTGTAACTCCATTTACTGATTCTTGGTTTTTAGAAAAAAAAAAAAAGGCAGCACCCCCATTTTAAGAGAGTGATACTATGACAAAAAGACTAGGTAGAAATTATAACTTTCATTAAACAAGGTGGCAGCAGAAGACCTTCCAGACCTATACCCTTGGATCGTTATGATCACAGTAACATGACAGCAAAGATGCACAGAACTGTAAGGTCTCAGAGAGCACTATGCAGGCTGACACAAGGACCTGGCATAATATTAAGAAAAGTTGTTCAAATACTCACTATAGCCCCGATAAACGGCATTTTTCTCAGTAGTTTAAAGAACTGTTTTTTAATTCGGGATGTTAAACCTGAAAGACAGAAGTCAGAAATTAACCTAATGTGACTCAAGAAACAAAAAAAATGTTTATCAGAGCACAATACTTCCAATACAGCCCATGACACAGGCTCAGTATTTCTGATGCAGGCCAAAATAACACAGTGACCAAGGGGACATGGTGAGACAGATTAGAGTATTAAAGAGCAAGGTTCAGAAACAGACCAGGCTACAGAAACATCTGGCTTGCAGAACAGTAGCCATCTATGGGAATCAATAATTTGACTCGTTTTCTTACTTATATGGGAATTTGCACCCACATGTGGAATTTTACAGAGAAGAGAGGGACTCTAGGATTTGCTAAAGGCAAGGTCTCCAGCAAAAAAGGAAAATACTTCTTGAAATTATTTTCTGCGTCTTCAAACCAGACTAGTACTGTAACATGAAAACACTCAGCAGCGTGAAACAGGCTCCCAGACCAAAGGAGGAAATAACAGTTCAGCCGTAACGTGACAAGGATTCACCCGGTGTCTGGCCATCCGATATAGGAAACGCGTGATGCAACAGGAGGCGACTCAGGTGAAGGGGACAGACAGAAGGAAGAGCAGAAATGCCACCACAGTCCAAATACTGAAATGAGAGAAGCCACTGATGACAAACACCGGAAAACTCCCAGGGTAGCTCTAAAGGCAGGAATGAAAGCAGGATGACACAGATGCTTTATAGCCACCAAAAATGCCTTTTGAGTCTTACAGGCATTTCAATTGAGCACCAGCAGTTACAGGACACTTACACCAAGAAATAACTAAACAACTTTAAAAATCAACCATTTTAGGACTTTGCAATTTTATCTACATTTTCCCTGCCACTTCATATATATTTCACTTCATATACATTTTGAAAAGCTACAGAAGGAGAGTAATTGCAGTTTAGCACATTCTGTAGCAAATACTCATTAACACTCTGACAATAACATTTCTATTGCACATTTCAGTGCACACACTGTTTCATTAATAACTTCCACAGTGAGAAAAGACTGCCTTCAGACAGTCTAATCAGATCAATTCAGACAATCTAATCAGATCTTATAACAGCTAGTCAATACTTCAAAAAAAAAATACTGTGCAACAGTACAAATACTAGCCAAGAAGCTCACATAACCCCGTATTGAGCAAAAGCTTCATACCATTTTGTTCCTTCCATAGACATTCCCACTATTCAGCTACTCCCGTCTTTAAAAAGAAAAAAGGCTGGTTGAGGAACAGAGAGGCACAGAAGTAAACATCAAGTTAAAAACTCAGCTATTTTTAACAAAGTGCCGCTGGAGTGTAACCCTAAGGCCTGCGGGAACTACAAAGCACCATGTTCTCCTCTGAGGGCAAGGTAGTTATCTCTGACCATCACACAGCCAGAGAAAACTGCAGGTTCATCGAAAGAGATCTCACTGAAGAGCTGTCAAGATCAGAAACTGCTCAAAACAGGAAGATGCTCCGGAAAAACAATAAAAAAAAAAATCCACACAATACCGCATGCAATTATCTTGAACTTCCCGAGGATGAAACATGCCTCCAACACCGAATCAAAACCACATCTCCTCCCCCAGCAGGAAGGGAAACAATCAAGAGCAAGAGTTATCCAGACACTTTTCACCAGTGACTAAGTTCACAAGAACGCAGCTCTCAGATAAATTTCCCCAGGTTTTGAGCAAGAGGAGAGTGTTGTGACAAGTAAATGGTTTAGCCAAAAGCAAAAAGGAGACGAGAGGAAGGGAAGGAGATGCGGGCACATTCCAGGCTGGCCTACCGCACCCTCTGAAGGAATGGAGGTGTTTCACTGATCAGACAGGCCTTGACCTTAATTTGGAAGAGGGTTTTGTTAATACCAGTTGAGAACAGAAGGCCTGTTTTAATCAGTGTTTGGCCTTGTTTCATCCTTTTTCCCTCCACTACTTAGGAGCAACCCTGTCCCCCCTCCCTTCCCCCCAAAGATAAGAAAATCCCCCATTTCAAATACTTACTCTCGGACTGGAAGAGGAAGCCATGCAGCCATACACTTAGAAGCGTAGAAGAAAACGTCAACCCAACCAGCTGCCAGGGTTCAAGTCCATCGCACTGGGCATTCACAAAGCTCGTTGCTTTCTCCCAATACATCTGGAGGATTTCCTTGTAGGGAATAATGGCATCCTGCACAAAAGAAAACGAGACTGGTATTGAGATCGGTTCAAATGCACACAAATAGGGCATCAAAAAGTCTGAGTCTATTGGCTATTAAAAAGGTGCTTTTCAGTATGCAGACCCCACGCGTTCCTTAATTCCTGTAAACCGAACAGGTAGGAGATAGGGTTTTTTCTAGTCAAGAACTACCGATAAAAATACACATCTTGAGAGATCTCAAATATTCAGAGAGAAGGGTCAAGGGCAGACGAGCAAGGTGTGCAAGCTTCACTGTCCCAAGACTCATCACCAGATCTTACCATGCCCCAGAGAAGCAATTGTGTTAATCTCAATATTTTTTCCAAGGAATTATTAGGTGAAGACTGAACGACTACAGTACACCTGTCAGAGAAGCCACCACTCATCAGGTGTGTCTATTAAGGTACCAGGTCTACTAAGTACCCAGGTCTGGATTTTTAAAGAAGATGTAAGTACTTAGCAACTCCTTAAATTTAAGATCTAATTAGTACTTTCCATACAAAGGGAGGACAGAAGAGACAAACACTGCTGCTGCCAAAAAAAACCCAGAAAACTGTGATGCAATAACAATTACAATGTCAAACTAGCAATTACTGTCGGGACAGAGCCCGAGTACCTAATCAATATCTTCAAAGAGTCTCAGAAGAACAGGGTTGGGAAAAATGGATGTACACACAGGAAAAAGGCCATTTTCCCCCAAAACAGGGGTCTTCAGTACAATTCTCTGAAAGAAGGTTTCTAGAGATAAGAAGAATCCAGGTAACCGCACCTTGTTTGGAGCTATGACCAAAAATAAGTATTTGGGGGGGGTTGTTGCATGTTACAGACAAAAGCTTGTACATTTTACTTTGTTTTTTTTAAAGCTTTTTCAGCCCGCCCCCAGAGCACTCTTCCCAACCCTTCTCCCCTTTTAACCTACCGTCAAGCCTAGTTTTCCCCAGTTTTGCTGGAGAGTTTTCTGGAGGGGGGGGGATCTTCAGCACTACAAAGCTTCACCCTCCAAACAGAGAAAGTACATGGGGCCTTTCAAAAGATTCGTTAATAAACCTTGGAAGGAATACATCCTTGATACCTACGCTGTCATACTCTTGGTGGGTTTAGAGCAGCTTGCAAAGACAGATATAAATAAACCACTAAATTAAAAGCTGCTAAAACTTCCTTTCTCAGCACCCTTTACAGATCTCACTTCTGGGTCAAGTCAACAGCAGAAGCAGCATTTAATTGGTTTTTTAGGTCACGTTTAGGGGTAACGTGTCATTTCAATACAACTGGAGAGGCTACGAACAGCCTAAAAAAAGCCAAGTTCTTCCAAATAATCAATGGAAAAAGGCAAGATTCCTTACAAAAAAAAACCCTGCTACTAAATATTCACTACTTTGGAAAAGCAGTAAAATGCATATAATGTGAGAGAGTTTAAAAATATTTAAGCAACCCAAACATAAAACTAAAAAATTCCAGCAAAACAACAGTGTCAACCCATCGCAGAGGACTAATACCACCCACGTCCCAGCACAGGCTGAAGAACACAGACTGAACCGGGAAAAACCAGGTCTCCTCATAAGGAGCAGCACTCAGCTATGAGAAGTCAAATTAGCACCCATCCGCTTGGCAAAGGGCAATTTAAAACTACACCAGCTACTTTCAGCCTTGAAAACAAGACAGCCACATAAACCGCTGCAATTAGGCAATGTCCTAGCTAATGCCCAGTCCTCCAATCTAGTCACCACAAAGCTGATTTAATCCTAGAATTTAAGAGAAGAGCTACCTTTTTCAACTAACCAGAGGTGGTACTTAAGTTTCATCGAGTTTGCACAATCTTCTCTGAAAAATCCCTGGAAAGGCGTGTTTAACCAACAACAGCAACTTTGGTTCATTGCCTAGCAGCTAATACCGGGATATCATCCCGTTTTGGAACTGCACTTAAAGGATGGAAACGGAACCACTAATGTGCCAGTGTCTCGATAACTGTTCTCAACTGATGGCAAGAAAATGCTGCAGCATCAAATATAAAGTGGGTTGTGCTTTTTTTCCTGAAGATGGAGGATACTGTAAGCTATAAGCCCAAAATCAAAACGGAACATGACCTTCTAGACAGCAGTCACTTAAGTCAATGGCCAAGTTAAAATAAATGAATCTGGCAAGAGATTGATCTCACTCTTGGAAAAAGCTCTGGATAGAAGACCCTAGCCAACTGCACATTTTGTTGTCAAATCACACACTCCCCACTGAAACCACTGCGTTCTGCGGCACATCAGCTCTCCACTGGGACGGGAGGAAAAAATAAGTCAGTTTTTCTAGACGCAACGAATACCAGTGGCAAATCTTGCATCTTGAGGATGTTTATCCAGGGATAAGCAAACCCTCAGAAAAGCCCTTCTGTTTTCTCTTTTCTGAGAGCCCATCAAATCAGTGTTCTGGTCTGTAAATTCAGGCTGTTTGACTCTGAACTTCAGGTGATCCCAAGCAAAGTGCAGATGGGACGTCTGCAATGCGTGACACCACAGTAACCCCAGCGTGCTGCTGCAGAAGGTATTTTCGCAGCCAGAGTACCAGCAAAAAAGGCTCACGTGCATGACAAAGACATCACGGATGAATGAGCAACATCCGCTTTTCTGCTCTTAGCCTACCACGTATACAAGGCACTGGGCCTCTGCCTCGGCTCACTCTTGCATTACTGAGATGGAAGACAAAATATTTTACCTTAAGTTTACCCCAAGCTAGAAGTGTGCACGCCAGCACACTTGGTAACTCAATGGTATGTCCAAGATTTGAACAAATAAGAGAAGACTTTCATTATGTTAATTCTAAGCTACTGAAGAATTTCTTTCCTTTTCTTGCGTTAAAAAACAATCTGAGATCATTCCACAAAGAGTACAGTTTGACAAGGTAAAGTTTTCTCTGTATTTCTCACTTTCTCCTTCTTCAGTCATTTCATACTTACAAGACTTTGAAGGATGAGATAGATCAATTTAGGACGATACTAAAAAGAGGGATTAAAAAAAAACAGTGAAAATTGGCATGGAAGACAAGATAGCAATGAAATACAATTTCTCAGCTCCCTAACTTACACACTCAGTGTTTTTGAAGCTCCTCTTTGCCTCGAAGTATCTAGCAAGATATGAGACCTCTGTACCTTCCAAATTAGTAACTTAATCCTAGCGAAACTAGAGGGCATTTAGAAGGTTGCATCCGAGTGTACTCTGTTTTTATTACACCCACCAACATGTGATGGCAGCCTCACTGCTGTGGCCCTACACCGCTTCCTTATTTTATGGGGAAGAGGCAGAGATAATAAATATATTGCCCACATTCAGCCAAGCCATTTGAATCCCTTCCCCTGCAGACCTGAAAGAGCTGCTCATAACAGAGTAAAAAACAGGGTTTTGTTTTTTCCAATCAACCTCAGCCAAAAGAAATGTTCGTCACATGCAATAAGACAGAATGCACTTCCAGCTTTGTGAGATTATAGCATCCATTCGCCCCTGCTATTACTGCTCCCCCAGCTGGGCTAAAGACAGCAAGCTGGCCTGATTTTAAGCCTATCTACAGGACAGAATTTCATGTAAGACAATAACCTGCTTATTTGTGAAGACATCAAACAAAAATAAAGATTTCCCTTCTCTTTATAGGAGAGTAAATAAGCTGGTTTTATTTCCTTAGGAGAACCTTCCCCCCACAAAAGCTTCACAAGACACAGGATTATTTTAGAAGCAGTTTAAAAGCACGACTTATGAGCACACTAAAAAGCATGGGGGGAAAATCTCCACTGGAGGATTTGTTTTTAATTCTCAGAGCATTAAGACAGACCCAGGTATCAGATAAAATACTAATTGCTATCATTAGGACTTGCAGTGTTCATTTGTACCGATATTAATGCACTCAGCAACCCAAGCAGTTTACATATTGAATTTCTAGCTCCACAGATTAGGAATACATCCTTAGTACTTTATTTCTAAAAGCCATTAGCTAGCTGAGCTGGTTCCAGGGATAGCACTTATGCCACTACAAAAGAGGACAAATTAACTGCAGTAATGCTCTTCTGTCCCAGATGATAGAAAAGAAAGAGATGGGGGGGAAAAATGCCAAAGCTAACGAGAGCAGATTTTGCAGATTTGCCAGAACAGCATTTCCTCGGCTGCAAGTTTTAGGACTCAAATAAGCCTTTAAAAAAAAAAAAAATAAAAAAAGAGAGAGAAACAGAAAGGCAATAAACTGGAGGACCTCACACTTTTGTTACAAGTCCCTCCTGTTTCTGACACTGTAAAGTAGAAGCACCATTAAAGTTCAGTTGTGGGAAGAGTAGAAAAAAAGGTTTTATCACCAGAATCTTCCTTCTCCCAGAAGAGCGTTTAAAGTGGGCCACCGAATAAAAGTAGCTTTTAAAGACAAGGTTATTTTAAGCAATAGCACGAGTCTTAGGCTCACTGTGCAAGTACGAATTGCTAAGATCAAACCGCATCCTCAGCTTTCACCTGAATCCACACATTTTCCCAAACCAGGGACCCTCTGACCACCTCCCCGTGCCTGAACCTTAACATCTGCGTTTGCCATTTCTCTTTCCTCACTTCAACAGAGCCGATGAACAAGGCAGCGTGTCGCACAACTTGGCACGCAGTGAATCAAGGCAGAGGGAGATTGCTCATAGCGACTGCACGAGCTAGGTCAACTCTGATTAGGGTAACGCATGGAATATAGGCATTGCTACTGTAATTAAGGCCTGTGCTCCTATGCAACAAGCTTTCCCCAGGAGAAGGCTTCCCGACTGACAATAAACCACACAAAACCAGGAACGACACAGCAGCTTCGTTTATTTATTCTGCTCCTAAGAAGGAAGACTTCAATTAGCCATGCCTCAGCTAACACCCTGTTGCCAGTACAGGCTCTGGCCACAAAAGGCATGTCTGACCAGCGTAACTACGCAGTATAACTGGCCTAGCCGCAGGTAAGTACTGGACTTGCAGCCTTCAGCCAGCCAGCTTCCTACTGGAGAGCCAGGGATTGAGCAATGCCACCTCAGCCTCGGAGGGTGCTAGTTACTGCATGTGCCCGCAGTGTTTTGATTCGCACCCCAGTAATGAATCTGCTCCTCCGTCCCTCCCTGCCACCCCCAGCGTGACAAATATCTTTACATAAGCACCAGGCAGAGAATATTTGTTAGTCAGCTCCTAATTACAGCTCGAGGTTTGGACTGCATGCTGCTCCCCCCCCAAAGGATGTGGGCACACCGAGCGATACCAGACACAGGATCTCTCAGAAATCAAGAATCACAAACCTTTAGATGTACAGGCTGAACCATGTGAAAAAAAAAACACATTCACGTCATGCTTATCTTGCCACAGCTCCCTGGTACCACCAGCTTCTTCTGCATTGCACTTATTTCCACCGCTGCCATACCTTTTTTTTTCCCCCCAGAGGGATGGCAATTTTTTTTGCCATATACAGTGTATGCAAAATGAACATACATGCACTATCCCACCAGCCCTGAGAGTTCAAGGGGAGTGGCTAGACAATGGCTAATTATAGCTTCAGCACAAAAACAAACAAGGCAGCAACTCAGAGTAAGACCAGCAGCATCCCGGCTTCCATTGCAGAGAAGGAATGTAAAACTATCAAAACAAGATGGAAAAAGGCTGATTCAAGGCTCAAAAAAATGTGTCGTTTTACAAGAGCCCAAGGGACTTTCAACATTAGGTGCGACTTCAAATTTCATTTAACCCAAAACACGCACAAGATGTTGTTACTTATTGTTCACTTTGCTCACTACAACAAACCAATTTATAAAAGCAGTTTCTGCACACACCTAGGCACGCTCCAGGTAGCACAGATCTCAAATCTCATAAGAGACAGGATTCACTCAATAGATGCCCTATGTGAACCCATTACGGATCTCCTTGTGGGTCACTGGCTCCAAGAAGGTGCAGTTTCTGCAAGGAAACGTCCTCTCCCAGCATCCGCAATAATTAGAATAAAAGAAGCGCTCAGTTCCCTGTGTGCTGGGACTCATCCGGACACATTTGTTCATTCCTCCACTCGGCATCCTCTCAGATGCGGATCACACAGTCCCTTCTGCATGCCTTCTGGAGAACAAAATGGGTATTTATTTGAAACATTTTGCGAGTAGCTCGGTGCCATGCAGAGGTACATGCAGCTTTAAAAGATAAAGTCTTGGTGGGAGCTGTCTGAAAGCAGACGATAGCATGGCAATTGTTCTGAGAACAGGCATCCGCGAACAAAGGCAGCACCAAGACCTGGCACGGCTTCCTCGCAGGGTTACGCAAGCCTCCGACAAAACCCCTAGTATCAGCACAAACTGAATGCCACTATTATACACTAAGGGCTCTGTTCTTCGGCAACTTTGACCACAGTGCAGAATCCTCAACAACTGTCTTATCAACACCAACGCGCAAAACCCTTCGACCCCTGCGATACCTAGTCACACGCCCTTCCCAATACATGGCACGGATGGATCTTGATAAGCTAAGAGTGGCAAAGGAAACTGAAACGCTCAGAACACAAGGGCTTCCAAGCAACTTTTACCTGCAAATTTCTAGGAAACACAAATCTTTCCTAAAAAAGAATAAAGAAAATCGTATCGCAGTCACCACAGCCTACTGCAAAGAGACCAATGCACCTGCTACTACAACATCAATCGACAGAATCCAAATCTCAGTTACACATCGCACTCTAAGGACAGTACTAAAACGTACTTCAAAGCCCCTATCGCTACACCAACCAGTAAAGGACCATTGCCGTTTAGCCAGTACACAAAGAGATTTCAGTACTAAATGCTCCAGAAGGCAGGCCTGCTAATGCTTGAAAGGGAATGTCTTCGACTACCCGGGACACGGGGAATGAGAGCAATAGTTCTAGGTCAAAAATGTATCACTCCGTTTCCAAAAACCAAAGAGTGTGGACAGATCAGGCCGCCTGAAACAACCCTCACTGCCCGCTGGGGTCTGCAGTGGGAGGCAGCTGATGCAAGAGGAAATCAGATTGAAACTACGCCTTTCTATTGCCAGAACCATGTGTCTGGCACAAGAGGTAAGCAGCACCTCAAAATCTGTTTTCACAGAAACGGGCTCTACTGAATCCCTTTTGCCAAGACAGTCACAGCAAGGTTTTGATGACTGCCACACCGATTAAACCGCATATACACAATAAACGCTGTGATTAGGTTTATCTTAACACCGCCAAATAGTGGAAGCATGCGCTGGAGAAATCAAAGGCAAGGAGCAAGGCGTCATCTCAGCAGATCCTCCCATGCTCAGGCTAGCAATTCATCTATAACTTGTAAGGGTAGCAAGGGAGTGGAAAACTGCGCTTAGCAGGCTGGAAGCGCGCAGCGCATGGGAGAAGCAAGATTTTTCTTCATCTAGGTAAGAGAATTTCCAGTGCCTCACAATCCCTTTTGTTAAGGTCATGGGGAGGATCGCAGATTCAAACCACAATTTAGGAAAAACACCATATATCAGTGTTTCTCCAGAGAAAGCTTCAGCCCCTGAGTATACAGCCAACTTCGTTAGCTTTCCAGAAGCCAGGAACCCTGTGCAAAAGCTGCCATCTAGTCTAACAAATAAAACAGCAAACCTGCACAGGTCTTCTAGATGCATTAAGTAGAGAAAACTCCGCAAAGCCTCGGCACAGAGAGACTAAGGTGAGAACAGCCTGACCACACAGCACGCTTCCAGCAACCCCAGGCCAGTCTAGACCACACCGTGCACAAGGCGCGCAGTATTTATCCGGTTCCAAAAGAGCTAAATTTTGGCAACCGAAAGCAACTGAAACACAAGCCGTGCAAGCTCTCGATGCTGTCCCGGACTACACACGCTGACAGATGCCAAGGCATGCCATGGGCCCTGCCTTTGTCCCCCACACGGAGGTGGTGACACACTGGCTGGGCACAGCTCCACGCCAGAGTGGGATGAGGAAGCGGCACTTGAGTGTTTGGGCACCCACAGCCGCTCCCCGTGACCGAGTG
>NW_009226399.1:0-8052 GCF_000690835.1 Fulmarus glacialis | reverse complement strand
CCAGCAGGAGTAGGGAGGTGATTGTGCCTGTACTCTGCCCTGGTGAGGCCTCATCTCGAATCCTGTGTTCAGTTTTGGGCCCCTCACTACAAGAAGGACATTGAGGTGCTGGAGCGTGTCCAGAGAAGGGCCACGAAGCTGGTGAAGGGTCTAGAGAACAAGTCTTATGAGGAGCGGATGAGGGAACTGGGGCTGTTTAGCCTGGAGAAGAGGAGGCCGAGGGGAGACCTCATCGCGCTCTACAACTACCTGAAAGGAGGTTGTAGTGAGGTGGAGGTTGGTCTCTTCTGCCAAGTAGCTAGTGATAAGACGAGAGGAAATGGCCTCAAGTTGCGCCAAGGGAGGTTTAGACTGGACATTAGGAAAAACTTCTTTACTGAAAGAGTGGTCAGGCCTTGGAACAGGCTGGCCAGGGAAGGGGGGGGGTCACCATCCCTGGAAGTATTTAAAAGACGTGTAGATGAGGCGCTTAGGGACATGGTCTAGTGGGCATGGTGATGTTGGGTTAATGGTTGGACTTGGTGATCTTAGAGGTCTTTTCCAACCTTAATGATTCTATGAATCTATGATTCTATGATTCTATGTACCTATAGAATCAGCAGAAAAACAGTCATCTAAAAGCAGTTGCTTTGCCTGAGCAGCCTCAACAAAGATGATGTTGCTATCCTTATATTATAGTGACTTTACATAGAACCAGCAAGTTGAATAATCATTCTAGTTAGTCACTTTATATTTGGGGAAAAAAAGGAATATGATCTGATTAAGATCAAATGCAATTAGAATTTATTGTTAATGCATTTATTTCTGAAGCCAGGACACAATATAGGGCCTCCCTGAAATGTTCACATTTCTTCTGTGTGAACTCCCACATCAGAAAAACTACAAACTCTGAAGTGTGTCCCCCTTGATTACAGAACAATCTTTTGTCAATTTAGTATTAATATGTTATTATAGTTGAATAGAGTACTTATTTTTGTTCTTTGCAACCACATTGCTTAAAAGGCACTATCAGATAAAACAGCATTGTTGGATGGTATCAGGTTTAACTTCAAACAGTACCCCTTGTACATAGCCATAACTAACACACCGCACCACGACACATTCAAACAGATGTGTGCTCTATCATGTTACTGAAACAAACGTTGGGAGCAATTCAGAAGGTCAAGGAAGTGCAGCCTTTGAATTCAAGTCTCTCTTTTCAACCTCTTCAATACACAAGACAGTCTTAGTTTTTCATTCAAAGCAGCTAGGAAATCAAAATGAAAACAGTGTAATTAAATCAGTCAGTCGCTGAGGCGAGCGGCTCCCAAGCCGGCCCAGTAGGGCAACATCAGGGCAGTGGAGAGACCGGCCAGGTGGCGGCAGCTCTTGAGAGAGAGGCTGACAAGGCCTGGATGTTGCCAGAGCAACCGCGGCCACCCCCACACCCATACAAAGCAGCCTGGGGAGTACCAGCAACCAGGAGCGCTGCAAAGCACTGCGAACAGGGCCTGGCGTGGCAGTTTGCCTGGCAGTTCGCGCAGGAAGGTCGTTGTCACCCTACCAGCTCAAAAGATCAGTTCAATTGGTCATTATCCTCCCAGGAGCTTAGCTATGGTATCCATCCGGCAGAAAGCTACGTCCTCTGCACTCACCAGAACGGAGCTCCCATCAAAAACATGCAGCCGTCCAGGTCTCAGGCTGCAGCACGTGCCAGAGCCTTTCACTAGTAACGGATGGCAGTAGCGAGAACGGCTGTGTGAGGTGTGACCAAGTAGATGATGTGCTCAGCCTGTTGGCAGAGCTCCAAGAGGAAGTAGAAAGCTTAAGGAGCATCAAGGAGTCTGAGAAAGAGATAGACTGGTGGAACCATGCTCTGCCCTCCCTGAGTTAGAAACAGGAACATCCACCAGAAAAAACACAAGATCAAGGAGATCCTATATCCTCCCCCCACCAGGCAGAAGGCAGTAGCGTAAAGGTAAGGAGTGAATGGAGGCAAGTTTACGCTCAGGGTGGCAGACGAACCCTCTCCTTGCCTATCTTGCCTTCCCAGGTGCCTCTATATAACATGTATGAGGCTCTGGATGTGGAAGGGCAGTCAATTGATGATGTGGATGATGGTCCATGTACACCAAAGCTGTTGCCAAGGTCAGAAAGGTATACCCCTTGCATCATGATACCTCCACAAGCAAGAAAATTTGGGTTATAGTTGTAGGTGACTCCCTTCTGAGGGGAACAGAGGGTCCAATATGCTGGTGTCGTGGTTTAACCCCAGCTGGCAACTGGGCACCATGCAGCCGCTCACTCACTCCTCCCACAATGGGAAGGGGCAGAGAATGAGAAGGGTAAAAGTGAGAAAACTCGTGGGTTGAGATAAAGATAGTTTAATAGGTAAAGCAAAAGCTGCGTGTGCAAGCAAAGGTAAACAAGGAATTCATTCACTGCTTCCCATCAGCAGGCAGGTGTTCAGCCATCTCCAGGAAAGCAGGGCTCCATCAAGGGTAACGGTTACTTGGGAAGACAAACCCCATCACTCCGAACAAACCCACCCCCCTCCTTCTTCTTCGCCCAGCCTTATATGCTGAGCATGACATCATATGGTATGGAATAGCTCATTGGCGAGCTGGGCCAGCCGTCCTGGCCACGCTCCCTCCCAGCCCCCCGTGCACCTGGCAGGGCACAGGAAGATGAAAAGTCCTTGACTAGCGTAAACGTTACTTAGCAACAACTGAAACATCAGTGTGTTACCAACATTATTCACATACTACATCCAAAACACAGCACTATACCAGTTAATAGGAAGAAAATCAACTCCATCCCAGCCGAAACCAGGACAGCTGGACACACCCTCCTTTTAGGGAGGTCTGCTGCTTCCCTGGGGCCTGGGTTAAGGACATCACTAGGAAACTTCCTAGCCTGGTACAGCCCTCAGACTATTACCCATTACTGTTCTTCCATGTGGGTGGCGATGAAGCCACAATGTGTAGCCTACCGGCAATCAAAAGAGACTTCCTGGCCTTGGGACAGTTGGTAAAGGAATCCGGAGCACAGGTCATTTTTTCCTATATCGTTCCAGTTGCGGGCAGTGATATTGGAAGAAACAGATGGACTCGATCTATTAATACATGGCTCTGTGGCTGGTGTCACCACCAGCATTTTGGGCTTTTCGATAATAGTATGATCTGCAAGGCACCAGACCTCCTGGTGTTGGATGGGATTCGTCTTTCTCAAAGGGGGAAGAGGGTCTTTGCTCACGAGCTAGTGGGGCTGATTGACAGATCTTTAAATTAGACTTGAAGGGGGAGGGGGATAATACTAGGCTTACCCATGACAAGCCATGGGATGACACGCCAAGTTTAGAGGGACAGGGTGCTAACGAGGTCCTTCAGTTTGTTTTTCTGTGACTTGCTGGGTACACTGGAGCACACTTGAAGTCTTACAGAGATGAGCCAGGGGCTCCTGAGGTAATAGGAGCCAACAGGGAAACACCAGTGAAATACCTCAAAGGAGTTAATGTGCATTCTTCTAAAAAGGTGACACAGCCGACAGTCCAGCTGAAGTGCCTCTACACCAATGCATGCAGCATGAGCAACAAACAGGAGGAGTTGGAAGCCACCATGCTTCTAGAAAGCTACAACCTAGTTGCCATTACTGAAACTTGGTGGGATGAATCCCATGACTGGAGTGCTGCTATTGATGACTACAAGCTGTTCAGAAGGGACAAGCCAGGAAGGAGGGGCAGAGAGGTTGCCCTCTATGTCAAGAAATGGAGAGAGTGTGAAGAGCTGTCTCTGAAGAATAGCCATAAGCAGGTTGAAAGCTTATGGGTAAGAATTAGAGACCGAAGCAACAAAGGGAACCTTGCTGTTGGTGTTTACTACAGGCCGCCCAATCAAGGGGAGCCTATTGACAAAGCCTTCTTACTCCAGCTACAGGAGGCATCGCACTCACAGGCTTTCATCCTGCTGGGGGACTTCAACCACCCCGACATCTGCTGGAAAAGTAGCATGGCAAGCTGTAGGCAATCCCGGAGACTTCTGGAGTCCATCGAGGACTTTTTAGTAGGGCCTGTAGTGGTAGGACAAGGAGTAATAGTTTTAAACTAAAGTAGGGTAGATTCAGACTAGATACAAGGAAGAAATTTTTTACAAAGATGGTGGTGAAACACTGGAACAGGCTGCCCAGAGAAGTGGTAGATGCCCCATCCCTGAATACATTCAAGGTCAGGTTGGACGGGGCTCTGAGTTGAAGATGTCCCTGCTCATTGCAGGAGGGTTGGACTAGATGACCTTTAAAGGTCCCTTCCAACCCAAACCATTCTATCATTCCATGAAATTTCTCTGCATATTCACATCCTTTAGAGTCTGAGTCAAAGTGGTCATCTTCCTTCAGTATCAAGCTGTATTCAGACTTGAAATATTTAAGATAATAATTTCATCCATCTGAGATAGTCTGAATAGGTTTTTTATTGTCATCGAAGTTATTCAGACTTAAACTTATTTTCTCAGTTCAGCCTATTAAACCTTATAGGCCATGTTTTTTGTTTGTTTTGCAAAATCATACCAATGCTCCAACATCTACATCAGAGAACTATTTTAACGAGACAAATTCTCCTTCAGTAGGTTGAACATGCACAGAATAATGCCACCAAAATGGTGCTACTACAAAATGACTCAACCTCAAAAATATAGGACCCAGGAACTAATGGACATATCTCAGCTTAAAAAGAAGCTAAACTTTCAAATGTGGCAATTTTTTTTCTCTGAAAAACACTTTTTGAATGGGAACCTAAAAACTCCAATCTTTACATCAGTTCTCAGTGCAGAGTATCTTGACCATCATTCTCTGCCATCCCAGAATGCAGAGGTGTACCTCCAAGCACTGAAATTAATATTTAAGTATATAATACATATCTTCTAATTTGTCAGAGTTCTCATTACTCACAATCTCACCTCTCAAATCTACCCAAGGTTATTTAGACAGTGGCTTCAAGGTAGGTAGAACATCAAGCAACAGTTGATAAATTATTCAGAAAAATTTGACCATAATTGCAATTTTAATATTTCTTTTCTTGCTTTCTGTTGCTATTTTCAGACATTCCTCTCTCTTATTAATAATAGAGACAGATTCTTCATTTTCAACCTTCCTTTTTCTGCTATTTCTATCATATTACACTAGACTGGTCTAAAAATTGGTATTGTCTATCCTTTTATTTTAAAAAAAAGTCAGTATGAATTTCTTGGGTGGGGCAAAACAAAATGCTGTCTCACCTAAGATCTATGAAACCTCTACATTTTCTTTGTCCTTGCTAATGCTAGATGTCTCCTATTACTTTCTCTCTCTTTCCCATGTCTCTTTCTGTGTCAATAGTCCTGCCAGAGGTTTACCTCAGAAACAAAACAGGACAAGTGGACAACTATAATTCCAGTGCCATACTAAAAGGGCTGAAAATCTTGAGTAGCTTAGAAAACTCGATGACCATTAGAGACAGAAAACCATGCAAACAATTTGTAATAGCGAATTTGACTGAAATGGTAGTATAAGCATTAAAACTGGGCTGATTTTGTTCACTTTGTAGATCAGCAGCTTGGAAAAGACAATGTTCAGTGCCTTGGTGGAGCTTACCACACATGAAAAAATGGAGCCAGAGTTCAGGACGACTCAGAAAAGCAGCAGCTTCAGCTGATAAGGGGCTTTACTGATACTAATGTAAAGCAATGAGATTGTTGACAGATAATTCAGAAAATAAATGTACACTGAAACCTGCATTGTGTCTGGGTGAAACTGTTGAATAAAACCTGAAAAGTCCAGTACAGTGATTTTTTTAGTAGTAGAAGATATAATTTGAAAAGTTTAATAGGAGTACTGACCATAATTTTAAGGGACATGTGTTAGACGAGTATCGAGATTAGCTTTACAATCTGTATGGGATGGCATTGTGATAATGTTCCCTTAAAATTTGCTTTCCTTTTGCTGGAGGACATCCCATTATTTCATACTTCTCCTTCAGCTACACAATGCCACCCAGGAAAATAATTCGTCAATCACATCTCAATCACTAGGTTGAACACTCTGTATTCTTGTAGATTAGACATGAAGAGATCACAAGGGAAGATATGAAGATATAGAAAACTTGGAAAAAAGCAAAATTTGTCTGTGATAAATCTATTAAAAAGTTGTATATGGACACTGCTGTCCTCATGTATTACTCGTCTTAAATGTGGCTTCATTTCTCTCTGCCAAAATAACAAGATGTATGCACACATTTCTGGCAGCAATGGCAGAGTAACCAATAATTTGAAAATTTCATTGTAACATCCAGAAGAAAGCTTCACAAATTGGGTGAATGCTGCTAATCAGTTTTCTTTCCTTGAAGAGAAATGTTGTCCTTTTTCCATGTTTCTCCATGAAGAACTACCAAGCAAAGTGTACGATCAAGCAACAAGTTATAGCTTTCTAAGCCTCTTCTTGGCCATCCACCAGGAAACTTTTCACACAACTTACTGTAGCCTGAATATAACAGTGATCCTCAGAGAACTCACTGGCACTTGAACAAGCTACTGTAATCCTGGTCTGACTGTGCCTCTTCCTTTCCTTCAGCACAGCAGGTCTCTCTGACTTTGTACATCTGAACTTTACAGGCAATAAGTATCACTTATTATACCAACAAGAATTTGGCCATCTGAGGTATATTACAAACATGACACATAGTGACAAAAACCCTATAAACTTAATTTGTGTTGGGCTAGGTATAGTTATTTTTCTTTTAAAAACTGTGCTGTAAATGAAGTAGTTGATTATGTTTTAACACTGCGGAAAGGAATTAAGAACATAACATAAAAAAAAAAAAAGAGTGATAGCCTCATTAAAAACAGTTTTGCATAGTCTACATGCAAGAAAACAGTACAAAGCAGTGCTCAAACAACTAGTACTGTAAACTGGCAATGAGTCTTGGTGCTGCTAATCCACAAGCCAGTGGATAGTTTATGAGGTATACAGTTACCTGCTCTTAAAGTGATTTGAGAATGCAGTTAACAAAGAGGGCAATGCATGTGAGCACCGCAGTGAATCTTCTTGGATTTTACAGTTACAAAGATTCTTTTAAGAAAGCAAAAAGCCTACTTAATCCTTTTGCCTTTTCTTATTTTTACTATTCCTTTTATTGTTTCTAAGTTTAAAATATAAGCAAGTTAAAACAAATACTACTTATCTATATAAAGATATATTAACAGATTATTGACAGATGACTCAAAACCAGCTAAAATATTACTGTTGAAAAATGCTGCATTATTCAAAGAAGTAAACACATAAAAATGTAATCACTTGTTAGTCATTAAAACAGCATTACTCTGTGTTCATCATTCTAAAGAACAGTTTGGCTGTTTCAGTATTGTACCATTATAAAGAGTACTGAGACTATTATACATTATCTGGTGTCTTGGGAGTATTTTCATATTTTTCTTTGGATAATTCTGGTTTTAATACTATTTAAATGTATGAACAGCTTTCCCCTAGTCCAGAGCCAGACAGTGAGCAACTGTTCAATGTATGTATGGTAACCTCTGTGTCACTTAAATCAAGATCTATGATAATGAGAGAGAAAACAAAAATAGGAGAAGTACAAACTATTTTAAAGTATTGTTGCTTCAATTCAATATGCATTTTTCTTTCTTCTGCCTCTTATTTTAGCAGGTATTCAGCAGAAACTATTTCAGTATAATGATTTCTGAGTATAAAAACCTTCAGGAATTCTTTCTGGAGAATCAAAATATACTGGAAACATTAACCTTACTTAATTGAAAAAACAATTTAATTTTATTTATCGTAGTATACTTTTCTCCTCAGAAAGTGTACGTGTATGCAAATCTGTAAATTTTTGTGGATTCATAGGTGAAGGCACACAACATTAAACATAAGATTTGCAGGAATGGATGAAAATCCAGCTCTGAAAAGGATGAGAAATATCTCATCTCATACACAGATGAGGCACAGATTAATTTCCTGAGGCTTAAATGGGTGAGCAAAATCCTAAAAGTCTTTTTCAGAACAGTCATAGAATCATAGAATCATAGA
>NW_009226398.1:8559-9238 GCF_000690835.1 Fulmarus glacialis | reverse complement strand
GGTGGACAACAAGTTGAACATGAGCCAGCCATGTGCTCTTAAGGCAAAGAAGGCCAACAACTCTCTGGGCAGAATTAGCAAGAACACTGCCAGCAGACTGGGGGAGGTGATCCCCCTCTACTCAGGCCTGGTGAGGCCATCTGGAGTGTTGTGTCCAGTTTTGGTCTTCTCTAGTACAAGAAGGATGTGGACAAACTGGACTGAGTCTAGCAGAGGGCCACAAAGATGATAAAGGGGCTGGAGCATCTTTCATGTGAGGAAAGACTGAGAGAGCTGCAACTGTTTAGCCTGGAGAAAATAAAGCTCAGGAGGAGATCTTATCAGTATGGAAAAATACCTGATGGGAGGAAGTAAAGAACATGGAGCCAGGCTCTTCTTAATAGCGTCCAGTGGTAGGGCAACAGACACAAACTGAGAAACATGATAAAAAACTTTTTCACTGTAAAAACACAGGACAAGGTTGCCCAGGCAGGTTCTAGAGTTGCCATCCTTGGAGATACTCACAACCTGACTGGATGTGGTCCTGAGCAACCTTCTCTAGGTGACGATGCTTTGAGCAGAGGGATTGGTCTAGATGATCTGAAGAGATCCCTTCTAATCTCAGAGATTCTGTGATCTTATTTTTCTTCTGCCTCCCACTGGGATATTGTCTAATTTTCAACATCTGAACACAAGAAAA
>NW_009226398.1:0-8546 GCF_000690835.1 Fulmarus glacialis | reverse complement strand
GTTGCACAGGCAGGTTGTGGAGTCTTCATCTGTCGAGATATTCAAACCCTGACTGGACACAGTCCTGGAATACCTGCTCTATCTGACTCTGCTTGAGCAGGCAGAGGTAGACTAGATGATCTCAAGAGGTCCCTTCCAACCTAAACAATTATGTGATTCTATGAATATAAACCAGTACAGGCACATAGAGTCTTTAGGAAGAAGTTGAGAAGAGGCAGAGTTCTTCTATCTTTTGAGTTTTATTTTTCCTGAAATTTTGTCAGGCACTTTTACATATAAACTCAGGAGCAAATAAAAAGGGCCTTTTCCAATGTGAACACAAATTTACACACAAACACAAGGAACCATAATGGTGCATAACTTACGTTGTGTTTGCAAATAAGCATTAAAGACATAAACTGTATTACTTGTGAAAGATTGTAAAAAATATAGACATTAGTGACCATTCATTCAAAGATGGTTTAATGCAAAATAACAGTACATTCTGCCTGTTTGACTCTAGCTTCTACTGGCACAGCTGTGGCTGGCCCAGTGAGGGTAGTGGTTAAGCTTTCAGGGTAAACCGTAAGTCCACTCTTTGTGGTGGGAGCCTAGAAGTTAGTTCTCTGAACTTCTGGCATACCTCTTATCACTACTGTTTTGGCAACTCATTGATGTAAACTCCTGGCCAGTGCTGTGTGCCTCCATTTCTCTTTTCTCTTGTGGGATTGCAGAAGCAGTGACACAAAGCATTACATGAATATGAATTATCTGTGAAGTAGTTCACAGTTCATTGGCCCAGATGTGCATATGTACTATATGTAGATATGTTTTATACTTTTAGGTAATAGTATGACATCAGATGAAACCCATATTACTTGTCTTTCTTGAGCAAAAGCAATGCACAAGGTAGAATTGATGTTACTTGTTCCTGAACAGTAAGTCATTAAGTTCTGCATGAATAAATCATAATGAAGGAGTATTAACCAAGGGCAACTGAGTAGTTAGAAGTACAGTTCATGCTTTAAAAACATACTAAAGCAATGAATATCATATTAAATGATAAACCTTCAGTAAGTAGTCAACTGGCAAATAAAAATCTGAAAAGTAAAAAAAAAAACAACTTGCACATATAAACTGGTTGAAGCAATATATTAGAATATATTTTAAAGAGTAATAAATTACAATCATGTAAAGAAGCTTTATAAAAATGTGTTATTATAGCTGATTATGTTTTGACAGTGAATAAAACTTTATAATGAATGTGGTTTGACTCATTTTCGTGATAAAATTTTCTTTTTCTTTTGCAGAAAATGATGAGGTCATCCGTGTTTCATATGTTCATACTAAGCATGGTGGCTGTAGATGTGATTGTTGCTGCTAGTAACTATTACAAAGGAGAAAATTTTAAGAGACAATACGATGAATTTTACCTAGCTGAGGTGAGTATGCTGAAATTACTATCTGGATATTTTTCAAGATAAGCTAAAGTAGAAAATGTGAATGGCAAGCACATTTTAGTATGTAATTTTTTTATTCCCTTAAGCATTCCAAGTATTCTTTGCTAACTTGTTCAAGTTCCTCTGTCTGACAATGGCTGACAGCCCTATCTTACAACCTTTTGAAAGGTAATTTCCTCAAACAAAATGTCAGTGGTAATGAGCTGAGGCTTAAGTATAACATCTGCAGGCAATGCATGGCTGCTGAGTTGCTACCCTTCTCTAGCAGGAGTGTAACATCGAGAAGAATTTAACTTTAAAAAAATGACAAAACACTGTCTTTAAATAATATAGTACTTCTTCCTAAATCATCTTTATTTGACATATACCTAGCTGCAAGAAGGTCCTTAAACATAACCAAAATAGTGTTGCAAATAGCCTGGCTTCAGTAACCTCGAGACCACACCGCAGAAAAAACATTTATTCAGTCATGAATTTGGTGAAGGAGGAGGCTGTGCTCCTGAACCGGTGAAGTGAAGGTGAAAAGTTTCTTTATAAGTGACATTCTGGCAGGGCAAAGGGAGCCTGCTTGAGTCATTAGCTGCTCAAGGATTTTACTGTAGAGCATGCACTAGAGATCCTAGAACCTTGCCTCCGTGTCTTTTTAGTACTATTTAATTCAGTTTTTAAAAAAAAAAAAAGACTTGAAATCTTTGGTACTAGTTTACAGGCACAGCTTTAAAGAGATGCTTGTTTTTCCTGAATCAAGAGTGAAATCAGTATTGTAGCATTCTTTATTAAAAATATTTATTTCCACGGGCTCTGTGAATTGTTACTTCAGCTGAGTATAAATCCACCAGAGCTGAAATTCACCAAGATCAGTTCTCTGAAAGTGTTGATCACGGTTGCCTGGATTGGGCACGTCTAGCTTTATGGTTACTGCAGTTTCCCTGGCTTTGATAATTACACAGTCCTTCTTTGGAGCCAGAGGGGACATTCTTAGGCTAGAGCACATGATAGCGGTATATTCCTTGTGATTCCTCTGCCACTTGTGAGGCAATACCAATGGCAGAGGAATCACGAGTCAAAAACTCCAATTTGGGGTTTTAAATGTCTAAATGCATTTGAGAGTCAGGCTCAAGTGCCTAACTTTAAACCCTTTGGCCCGTAACATTAGAATGCTTTATGAATCTCCCTTTTTTAAGGGAAGTTGAGTTGATACCCGTTTTTTAATTTATCTTAGTTTTAGAATTTGTATCTGATCTCTTAAAATCTTATGAAGCTGAGACTTCACCAGTTCTGGGACAAAAATGAAAGCAGAGAAAAGTTAAAGGTAGCACCAGAGTCCAAACCCTCAAAACAGTGCAGATTGTGGCGACATCGGTGCTGCATCGTGCTCTGCTATCTCTCATGGCACTGGAGATGGCTGTAGTTTGTATGACCATTGAGTAAATATTGGCCCAGCCAACAATTACAAGAGTAATTGTGAAATGTATTATCTTTATTTTATCTCAAGTTCTTAGCATATTCGAAAAACAATGTGAACGTGAAAGAGGATGATCCTGGGAGTAAAACCAGTAAAACCAAATGCTGAATTCTCTTATGACACCCCCTGCAGATTTGAGGATAGAAGTGAAGACAGGGAAACTCATTTTAGTCTCTGTCATGGTTTAACCCTGGAAGGCAGCTCAGCCCCACACACAGCTGCTCACTCACTCTCCCTCAGTGGGATGGGGAGAGAATTGGCAGGGCAAAAGTGAGACAACTTATGGGTTGAGGTAAAGACAGTTTAACAGGTAAAGTAAAAGTCACGCATGCAAGCAGAGCAAAACAAGGAATTCATTCACCACTTCCCATCGGCAGGCAGGTGTTCAGCCATCTCCAGGAAAGCAGGGTTCCATCACGCGTAACGGTTACTTGGCAAGACAGACGCCATCACTCCAAACGTCCCCCCTTCCTTCTTCTTCCCCCAGCTTTTTATGCTGAGCGTGACGTCATATGGTATGGAATATCCCTTTGGTCAGTTGGGGTCAGCTGTCCTGGCTATGATCCCTCCCAGCTTCTTGTGCACCCCCAGCCTACTCGCTGGTGGGGTGGGGTGAGAAGCAGAAAAGGCCTTGGCTCTGTGTAAGCACTGCTCAGCAATAACGAAAACATCCCTGTGTTATCAACATTGTTTCCAGCACAAATCCAAAACAGCCCCATACAAACTATGATGAAGAAAATTAACTCCATCCCAGTCAAAACCAGTGCAATACCCTAGGCCGGAAACAAATAATTAAGTCAGCATTAAAGCCTGAGATCATGAACTTTTCATGGTAGGCGTTTCTGCTTTATGCCCAGGATAGAGCAAGTGGAGCCTGGATTCTTAACAAAATAACATTAATTCTATTCAAAATAGGAAACGCTGCATGTGCTAGTTCTATTTTGGCGCTGAACATATAGTATAATTATGCTTTTATTAATCAGTGCTAGAAACACTCTCTTCAACATCTATTTCAAGTGTAGGGTTTGGGGTTTTTTTCCAACAGAAGTACTTGCCAGGGTTTAATAATTCAGGATGAGTATGTCATGTAGACTACTGTATTATAATTCTGTCCTATAAGCAATGTCCGTTTTTCTTTAAAGATACATTTTTCTGTCTCTGCATAGCTTAGATTACTGTTTTATTAGTGGGGAGGTTGTCAGAAAACTCAATTGTTTACATTCTACATGTTTACATTTCTAAGTATATACGGTAAATTAGTCTGGAATAGAGAAAGGTATTTTGTTTATTTGTAAGGCATACTCTTTTGATGTCCATTTGTTATTTTTCTTTTTTTTTTTTTTTACCTGTGATGCTTTTACTAGAGACACTATAAAAATCAAACAAGAACAAACCCCTAGTATCTTATAGGAGGAGGTGTAAAATACAGTAGCAGAAGAGCAGAAGAGTAAAAGAAGTTCTGGGAGAGAGGAGAAATTGATAAGCTGGTGTCATTTCCTATTTGGTTATTGTGAAACTTGTTCTTTGCACCACAGGGCGTACAAAGAAATTGTTTTTAAGAGCCTTGAAGAGGCTGAATACTCAAACAATGCGGATTATTCCACAGTGGCTGGTTTGTTTCCTTGGTAAGGGAGACTGGTTGGAGCAGGGTGCACTGCTGTTGCTCTGTGTTTTCCATTAGACTAGGCTGCAGAAAGCTTTCCCTTCAGAGGGAGCTTACTTGAGCAGCCAACAGCATTGGGGATTCCCTTTGCTAAAGGAAATAGCCAGACAGATTACGGCAAACATATCTGACTTTCTGATACATTTTCCAGAAGTTATCTTGGAAGCTGCTGGCCTTTGGAGCAGATATGGCCTAATAAAATAGCTCACTCGGTCCATTCTGTGGACCACACGTTGTAGTGGCCTAGAACTGTAGAAATACATCCACTTAAATTCAGTAGACAAATCTAAGTGAAATTACTGAGATACCCAGTACCAAGAAAAAACCCACTATTTTCTTTGTTGGAAAGAGAAGACAGACTCAAGAGAAAAGGAGGCAAAGGTTGGACAAAAAGATAAAAGATACAAATGAATTCTAAACGCAGATCCCATTGGTTGCATAATTTTGTATACCCAGTAAATATGAGGTTCTGACGAACATTTCAACTTGTATACATCAGCCCTGCAGATTAAGCAAATTTTTTTCAGCAGGATGACTCAAAACCCCAATGCAGTATCTGAGAGCCTGGAAAGAGTAGAGCTTCAAACTCATTTTTTGTAATTGTTATTGAGGATGTTGACTTTACCTGCTTCAATACCTCGACAGAAGAGTGATGGATATTTGGCTTCATAGGCAACTGCCATATTGTCTTCCATTAAAAGATATTACAGACTAGAAGTCTTATTGGAGACGTGTGAGGTTCCTACAAGTACTGCTTTAAAGGGTCAGAAAACCAGAGTTCAAAACCAGGTGCTCCTATACGCTTCCTCCTAGGTTCCTTTTGCAGTCTGTCCCCCTGCACTGCTGCCTTTGTGTAGCCTTTGCCCTGTCCCAGCTGAAGGAAAGAATGAGTGCTATGTCAAATCTGGTAGCAAGGGAAGTGCTGGAGGTCTGTGCCCTTAATCCCACTGATCCTGCTCACAAGAATTCTTCTCTTTCCCAACAGCTTGATTAACCTTTCAAGTAAGGCACAGTTACAAAGAAAACTAACTGGGTCTGTCACTGTTGGATGTTGGCTGATACTGAGCTCTGCCTCTGCAAAAAAATGTTAAGGGGCTACTGGTAAAAGTTAATGTTGCTGAAGACAGCATTAATACGGTAAAACTTCCAGGTGACTGAATGGGAGGTAGCCCTCAGAGAAGCAGCCCATTCCTGGTAGCTCCTCTTTGGCCTCCCCAAAGCAAAATTGGCAACCTCGTGGAGGGTGGCTGCTCATGTGTTACACCTGCTTTTTCTGTGTGGGTCTGCTCTGGCTTCTTATGTGAGTTTGCCTTTCCCCTGTCTCTACAGCAATGAAAGGAGTGATTTCAGTTTTTAAAAAGTCTATAAAATTGTATTACATTTCACACCTAACAAAAAGTTCTAGTCAGATATTTTGAATCCTCTCCTGTAATTAATTACAAGGAAGGAAAAAAATTTTTTTACAGGTGTATAAATGTAATCAGATGTTATGCAAACCATTTGATACATTTTTAAGTACTAGTGGTTTGAATTCGTTTGACAAGCATGTAAAATGCAAATGATCCCACCCACGCATTTTTAGAATAAATTAAAATACACTTAACATCGTATCTGTTAGTTCTTGTCCTAATAGGAAGCCTATGTGCTCTGAAGTATATGTGTGTGTGTGTTTTTAAATGGCATTGTTATTCCACCTGCTCTGAAACTGAATTCCAGCTGCTTTCTACCCACTGTTCCTTTTTTCCTAATTTGCCCCCCTTGTTCTTTCAGGACTCAATTAGATTTTTTTCCTTTAACAGTGACCTTCCATTTTAAAATTTTTGATAAAACATTTTCCTCATGTTTCAGGTAGAGATTTTCATGTAAAGGGGTAGTTTCTTCAAACTTTCTTCAAAATTGTTCTCCTTGAGCTCTTTGAGCTACCAGAACAAGAGCTGAAAAACTGGTCGGATACATTCAAGAATATGAGCATGAAAATGTCCCTACACTGTGTACGTGGATCCTTGTATGCCTGAAATCACACAAATATTTCTTACTAGTATTTCTTTCCTAATGTAAAGAAATTTTTTGAGTGCTCTGAAGCATTTCACCTTGATTTAATCATTCAGAGGACATTTGAAGCCTGATAACTATTTTGCATGCCTTGAGGAAGCCATATAATATAGCTGGTAGCACTGCTCATAAACAGCTGTGTGGAGTAGGGGAATAAACATGGGACATAAACTTCAGTGTTTAATTTCCATCTCCACTCCTGTTTGTGACAGTTCTGTACACATAAAATATGTGAAATTTTATTTAGCTATCACACAATCCCCCTCTTTCATGTTGATAAATATATTTTTGATGGACTGGAGAGTTTAAATTTTAAATAATGTAAGTACTTAAGGCAGCATCCCAGAGATTGTCACTGTCAGATTCAGGATTAAAATCCTATTCTCTAACTCTGTTATCCCCTGCCAACTCCAGTAACCCTTATGGTCCACAGTCAATTAATTTCTCCATCTTAAAAGATTAATAATACTTTCACTCAAAGAAGGTTTGGCCTGTATTTTGTTAATGTTTGCACAGCACTTCAAAAGTATTAGTCGTATATAGATGCCACCTAATGTTATTTCAGTGTCTCTTTTAAGCCCCAAAGTGCGTAAAGGGTCAGAGAGGAAAATTGCTGAGTCAAGGAAGAACATCTTTTCCATTGGGTTTCCTGGCTGCTGGGAAGTGAGGGAGAGAGTATGTACAACGGTAAATTAAGAAGACAGCTGAGGAAGAAGTGTGTCTAGCCAGGAAGATTTTTGGTGGTGAGAGAAGAAAGAGAAAATAAGTTTTGAAGATGTAAGCCTATGCAAAATTGTCTCCCTTTTTTCAAGAGGAACATCATGCATTTCAGTGTGTAAATATTTCAGGAGAGGCCTCTGGAAGAATCCCACAGTCATCCAACGCTTACAAGTAGATTTCTTCCCCTGTAACCCCCCACTTTACTCTCTTTGCTCAACTTCTTTAACACCATCTCTTTTTAAAATTGTGAAAATTTACTAATTCTGGACTGAGTTTGAATTTCCTCTTTTTGTTAATTTGTTTCAATGCTTAAGCCCCATCGCCCCCTTTTTACCTGTTTCAGGTGTCATACTATGGATGTTTTCGAAAATTGAAGAGATCTTTAAATTTTGCTTTGTTCCTTAGATCTCTTAAAATTCTTCAGACAGCTCATATGTGTTGCTTCACATTTTGAAAAAAATTCTCATCAGTTTTTTCCTTTTCATCTGTAAACACAAAGTAAAAGGTCAACTGCATGGATTTGTTATTTCATGCTTTCCAAATTGTAGAATCTACATGTCTGTGTTGAAACTTCAGAAAATTTCATAAAGTGTACATTTTAAGGAAGAATATGAGCCAATATGAGGAAATTTGTTATTTATTCTGTTTAGACTATGGGTGTTTTTGTTAAATATTATAGAGATCTTTATTTTTGCCATACAAAACCTTGATAGACACCATGACATAGAAACTTGTTAATTTAACTCAGTGTTTTGAACACATCTTTCTTGTTTTATGTATTTGTCTAGGTTGCTTTCACAGTTCTGTTTGATTTAGAAGCTCTCCTGAAGATCTGGTGTTTGGGTTTCACAGGATACATCAGCTCATCTCTTCACAAGTTTGAGTTGCTGCTTGTAATAGGAACCACTCTTCATATTTATCCAGACCTCTATCACTCTCAGTTTACGTATTTTCAGGTATGATCAGCTACTTTTACATTTTACCCTATATACCAATTAAAAACATTACCCATCAACATTTCACTCTCATTTACTTCCATTCTCAGATTATTGATGTTCTCACACTGATACTGACTCATGTTGAGTATATCTTTAAAATAACAAATATGTCTGTTCTTAACTATGTTTATTGGATGGTGTCGTCGTTTAACCCCAGCTGCCAACTAAGCGCCACACAGGCACTTGCTCACTCCCCCTCGGTGGGATGG
>NW_009226397.1:65569-92020 GCF_000690835.1 Fulmarus glacialis | reverse complement strand
ATTTAATGTTTAATATAATTGGTATTGTTTTTTAATTATTCTTAATTAATTTGTCCTGGGATCATTTTAATAGGGGTGTTTTTGTTGTTGTTTTAGTTTGTTGGGGGTTTTTGTTTTTTGTTTATTTTGAAAGATTATTTTTCAATCCCAACGATTCTACGGAAATACGGGGAAATGGTAGTCTTGCAACTGACCTATCTCTATGGCAAAGAAAATCCACTTGAGTACCAGGATTTTAGTTAGAGTGGTGTAAGTCTAGTTAAAAGGTAGCCTGTTACTCATTCCTTTGTCATAAAGTATTAACAGAGGTGTTAATCAACTATGTATACACTCCTTCAAATAGTGTTTCAGTTGCATATTAATGTATTTTCTTGTACTACATTAGTAAATGAGAGTTACAATTAAATAATCTATGTTCCTCCTTTTGGAGTAGACTAAGAAATGGGTGCACAAATAACAGAAAATATTAGCTGAACTGTAAAAATTGAAAAATTTTTGAATGACGGATTTGTGTCCTTTTACTCCAGTTAGCTATTGAATTTCTTGCCACCACTCATTGTGCAGGCAATGTTGTACATGGCTGCATGTTGATACGGATTAGGGAACTGAAATAACTGTCAATTTATGTCTTAAGGTTTCCACTGCCATTAATTTCTTTCTTTGTTGTTGTTACCTTTAATAGAATAGTAGAATGCAACTCTCTTGAACTTTATAGATTGGGCAAGTTTCATTAATAAATTGTGTGTGTGTGTGTGTGACCTTTCAGATTTTTAACATGTTTTGAAAGATTTTACAAATTAAGTAACTGTTAAAGTAAATATAGAAACCTGCTCACATGTACCATTGGTTTGTGTATTTTCTGCCAATGGACACTATCATTTTCCTAATGACTAAATCATTCATGTTGGGGGTTTATAAAAATACACAACTGTAAATGACAAATATTGTTTTTCTTATTTTAATCTCAGACACACAAATACATCCTGAATGACAGAAGTAAATCCATACATGTTTTCTCTGTCATTTTGTTGGAGAACTATCTGAAGCTGGAATAGCTTTTATTAAAATTGCATCAGTCTAACACATAAAATCACTGGACTGAATTAGCACTTCAATTAACAGTTGCTTGATTTTATTCCAGTCAGAGCCTCTGTCAGTTTTCAACTTACTTTGATTTCTTTTTAGATAGGAGTGTCATTGTAAATCATTTAGAAGAGGAAATTAATAACAGACCCCCTAACAGTACTTCCTTCTGTAGTAATGACATGTTCTAATTGCTTATAATATAGCAATTCTTGACGATATGGGGCTTATGGGCAGAAACCAGACTCTTCGGGAGAAAAATGTTCAGCTGTAGAGAATTCCCTGTAAAGTCTTCAGGGGAATAAAATTCCTTTTTCTACAGTTTGACATTTACATTGACATATTGCAGCTTCGTTTCTAGATGTGCCACTCAGAAATACCCTCAAAGTTTTAGGAGGTTAGCTTGTAAAGTAGCTGAGCTCTTAAGACCTATTAAAAAATGAATCTGCCAGTACTCCGAAGATGTTAATCTCTTCTTATATCAGAATCCATCATAGAAAATAGATGAGAACCTTGGATCTTTTTGAAATTTGGTAGTGCATTCAGTATATACTACCAGCAGATAATAACTCCATCTCTTATGGCTGCTTACATTTCTCTTTAAAGGATCTTGATTGTTAATTGCTTGAAACTTTGCCAAGCTGTAACAGGTTGGGCTGGAATTTTCCATTTAAAGAGAAGAAAAGGGCAATATGGATTCCTCATTTCCTGTATGCTAAATGAAGCAGGGGCCTGTGGGAAAAATAGTATGCAATCAAATAATTAAACATTCTGCCATAAAGTGTACACCTAGGGAGAGGAGTTGAGGGGAGCATATAGCTTGACTTCTGGCTTCTTCCATCCTTTCAACACTTAACTTCATGACTTTGTTTTGTGCATAACAAGGTATAATTTTATGTCACTTATTTGTGAGTATAGCAAAATACTGGCATAGCGAAAAAAATGCATTTGACATCGATATCCCTGAATTTGATCATGGGTTTTGGGGGGTGTTCATGTTCTTTTGGGGTTTCTTTCCTGTTTGGATTTTTCTTTTTTAAATTTGGCTTGGGTTTTTTGGGAATTGTTCTTTTAGTTTGGCCCTAGCCAGCAACAGAATGACTTGAGTACTTCTGGGACTGAAACATCAGCTACTTCTGTATATGTAATCAGATATCCAAGACCAGTACATGAATACAGAATGCTCTGTACATCCTTGAATTAGAAATCCCGGTGTGCTAGATTTACAAGCTTGCACCTTTTTTGGAAAAACTCTATTTGCTCATAAAAATCATATTGGCTCCCCTTAGCCTTGGCTCAGTGTGACTTCTGACTCTACATCACACTCATTTCATCTCTGGGCTTTGGTTTGGTCTTTTTGCATGCACTGCACCCTAACTCCTGAAACTCAAACTGTTGTGCCACATTTTGCCTGGAATCGCTATCGACTGGTGACAAAGATAGCAAAAAAAAAATATCTAACTGGACTAGTCCAATTTTCTTTCATCAAGAAAATCCTCCATAGCCCCTGTAAATAACTCAAGGTGAAGTATCACTCCCGTGATAAGAGTTCCTTCTATTTTATTTCTTTGAGCATGTAGGTGGTACCTTTTTCTCTGAGTTTTGGGGGTGTGATAGTTGGCCTCAAGTTTGAACAGAGAACACTGGTCTTTCTCTCTCTCTCTGGTGCACTCACAGCTATTTATTTCCATGTGATGCAGAACTGGGAGCAGTAACTCACTTGGAGACAGCTTTAGCCATCCTCTACTTGGGTCAGACGTAGTCCTCTCTTGATCCTCCAGTGGTGGCACTGGATAAACTGTGACTTTATAGTTCTGGGAACATGATTAGCCATTTATTTGGAATGAATCAGCTGGTGAGATGATGAAATTCTGACTGCTGTAGGCATTTTCAGTCTGTCATTGAATTGGGTGGGGGCGCATTTACATCTAGGTTCTTGATGTATTATGATTAAATGCAAGGATATTCTGTATTCTCCCTACCACTCCATGATGTGCAATGTAGATTGATGGAAAAGTAGTAACTTCTCTATAGTAGATGTGATAAAATTTCTGTTATTTTGAGACTTTTGACTGAAACTTAGCAACCAGAGCACTCTCTTGAAATTCTGTTCCAACAAGACTTTATCTCAACCATGCTCTTTCAGCACAACTAAGGCCGTAACTCAATCTCCTCACTCAAGTGTTTGCAAAGCTATTTTGCTTTTTCATTGCAGGTGTTCAAAGCACTTCACTCTTTTCAAGATCTCTGCCCATTTAAAAACCAGCAAATTATAAATGAGATGATAAATTCTGGAGACCTTGAGAAATTTTGAGCATTCTCACTAACATTTGTTTCACCTTGTAGGGGAAGCCTATATGAGAATGAGCCGGCTGCCAGAAGCAGAGCGCTGGTACATGGAGTCACTGCGATCCAAGAGCGACCACATCCCAGCCCATCTCACCTATGGAAAACTGCTGGCTCTGACGGTGAGTTAATCAGCAGCTCCTGGGAGTTGGTCCCAGGCCCTTCGAGTAGGCGAGGTAAAGGAACGGGAAGACTTTGTCCTGAAAATTGCTTATTGCCCTATTTCTCACATTATTTCAGTCATGCCTTCTAATTAAGCATTTTGACAGCGTCGGTTTTTTTGTGAAACATTGCATTCATTCCTGAAATATCACCACCTCTGTGTCGTGAATGGGTGATTTAGATCGCTTAAAGAACCTGTCAAAGGCATTAGCAAAAGCGATTTTAATATGATGTTGTAAAAGTGTGGCTTAACAAAGTTTGATGGCAAGGTTCATTCTGTTACTGTACAGCACAATCATTTGAACAATGATTCAAAACTATCAAGGCACCAGTCAAAGTTACCAAGTCAAAATCAAAGTTACCAGGGCACAAATCAAAACTTACCAAGGCACAAATCAAAGTTACCAGGGCAAAATCAAAGTTACCAAGTCAAAATCAAAGTTACCATACTATGAGGTTATGCGCGATATCGGTCACTTACCAAAGACCTGCCACTGGTAAAAGGTCTCTCCTTGAGAAGCAACCTTGAGAGGTGTCCCAGCTCAAGGGGAGATCACCACCGTGCAGCCAGGCTGGCTAGCAGGGAGAGCTCGAAGAAGGCTCACTTAGGCTGTCATATTTATGGAATAAAGCGGTTGGCTTGTAGTCAGATGACATGCGATGGGAAAGGTATGCATGGGAGTCCTTGTACCCACAACATTCTTTGTTCCTTGATAAACGAGTCTTGGAAAAGCCACCCGCTATTCATGTGTTAATCGCATGCTCGGTGTTCCAAGCTCACATGCATCGATGCTCACTGTGTGGCTCTGCTCCTTTGTGGGTTTTCAGAGAACAGATTGAAACCAGAGGAGTTCTTGGCCCGTTTACGGCTTAGGCCTCTACCTCCTTTGGAGCCTGAACCAAACTACTGCTAGTTTGGTTAAGGGGTTGAGTGCATCCGTCACACTCTGTGCCTGAAGAAGACAGTTATAATAATGTAGGAATTTCTTAACAGACAGTAAGGAGTTCTCTGGTTGAAAAAGCCTTTATTATAAGTAGCTTAGTTCACAAGTAATGGTATTAATAGAAAAAGATATCCAGTGATTGACCCAGGGTTGTTGTAGCAGCCTATGGCAGAGCTTGAGGTGTCACCTATACTTTATGAATTACATGTCTCATGCTTTGAATTTACATTTTAGGAGTATCTCTTTGAGCATGTGAAAAGAACTACTCAACTACTAAAAGCTAGTTCTAAAAAAATCAGAAGAGTTGGACTTTTTAATTTCTTCAAAATTTACTTTGCCTTTTGTGTATAGATGAGCTTGTAGCTCCAGCTAAACTAGCCCCATATAACAGTTATAGCAGACTGCCAGTCCCTCTTTGGTTTTCACATGTTTTGAAGATGAAAATGGATTTCTATTTTATTCACTAAAATAATTCTGTTTTAAAACTGCCTTTCGCTTGTTTTCCATTTCTCATTCCCATTTTTCTGACTATATCCTCTTTCCTGTCTATCTCTTCCACATTTGCTTTCATGGTTCCACCCAAGTGGTTTCGTATTTCCTTTCTGTGCTTTGCTGATATGCCTTTGTATGGCTCTTCAGTCCTTGTGTCTCAGTCTGAATATCTTCCTCAACTTTTCACCTAATTGTAAGCTTTTACTCTGACCTTGTTTATGCCCTGTCCAGTGAAGAAAAATAGCTCATAATTAATTTCAGCAGATCCATTGCTGCTAAAAGTATCTGAATTTGGAAAAGGGAGAGAAATTCGAACAGAAGTTTTCTATATGAGCAATAAGTGACAACATAATTAGAAAGAATTAAAAATTGTTCAGTGTTATCATGTAATGTCAAATACAGAGTTTGATTAAAAACTACCTTGGATGTGAATTTTTAGCTTGCAATGGAAGTCAAGGTGCTAGTGTTATATCCCCACTGCCTGTCAGTTCCAGGCCCTGGAAAGGCAGGTTTTTTGCTACAATTTCTGGTTACAGTTAAAATTTCTTGGATATTGACAAATACATGCACTCACTGATTACCTTCCTCTGGGATAGAACTGTAAGTAGGTTATACAGCAGAATTTCCTAATTTACCCTGCTTTTCTAGCAGATATCTTCATATCTTGCACCTAAGAATAGTAGAAGAAAGTCAGCATTACTGGTTTCTTCTTAGCAGATCTTTGACACAAAAGTTCTAATTTATTAGAATTGCTGTGGGGAAAGAAAGAGTTTTCTCAATTAAAATCCAAATATCTTTTTTTTTTTTCTTTTTTCTTCTTTTCTTTTCTTTTTTTTCCTTCTTTTCTATTCCATATGCACCGCCCTGCCCCAGTACTCCCCTGGTTAATTTTGCATTTTCTGAACTGCTGAGTATATGAAATATGAGGTCTGCTAGAGAAAGTCCTGAAGTTGTTCTGGGAAACAAGGTCTCACAGTTTTCTTCAAAATAACAAAATCCCCACATCCCATAACTCTGTACAAACATTGTGAGCCAGTAAAAATAAATTTTTAATTTCGTCCCTTTACAATGAAAGTTCAGTTATAGGATTAAACATTAGTGGCATACCCCAACTTTGGGAAGGAAGTGATGAAAAATGTACGTGAATCCTTATAGTAGAATTGAACTGTTTACTTTTCTCCAGGGATATAAACGCAAGGTACATGTGAGGTGGATTGTGCCTTGAGGATCTGAACGATGTTTGTGGAAGAATGTGTCTCATTAGCAAAAAGGACAGGAGCTGTATACAATTTTGAACACTGAATACTGCACTATGACAGGCAATAAAATACTCTGCCTATCCTTTCTCAATTCACACTTGCTTACCTATACTTGCTCTGTGCCATAATTGTTGTCTGTTCTCATCACGTTTGTGTTTTCATCCCGTGACACTTTTTTCTTTTATTACTGTTGCTTCTTCTCATATTCATGGCAATATGTACAGATAGGGTTCATGTCCATTCTATTAACAGCAGCATAAACTGAAAAGATGGTGCTGATGTCCTGTTGGCTTGTAGTGACATAGGACTTCATAAACACATAGCAAGGCAACATGTTGATGACAAAGTAATTAGAGATGGCAGAAAATTTTTCAGGTGGTTATTTCATTCATGGAAAAAAAAGTTCATTTATCTTTGATCTATTGAAATTTTGCATTTATTTAATTTAATTCTTTCAGCTCCAAAGTCTGAAAAGACATTCAACAGGAAAATGGATGATGAGATTTGGCAATAGAATGCGGATTTTTGTCTCCATGTTGGTCACTTATCCTTAATCAGTTTTGCAGCCTACCATCTGCTCGGTGATTCACATTAACTGAATTTTGTCTAGTTTCTAGTATACTGAACTGTACTAGTATTAGTTCCCATTGCAAATATATGATTGCTGTAACTGACATGCTTCCTGGAAATCTGCATAGACTTCCTTGGGATTCAATAGCATTAGAGCTGCTCCCTTTGGCATAGTTGTTTCAGCCCATACCTAACTTGAGGTACAGCTCTGATTTATTCTTCTGCTAAACTTTGCTACCTAGGCTCATGGTCATTTTGTCACAGCCTGTATATTTAGGAGAGAGAAAAGCCTACTTCAGTGAGTTTTCAGATGTTAGAGGAGAGATGTTTTAAAGGCTTCTGTCCCCTCATCTGTTGGAATCAAACCTTCAGACTTTTTGCAATCCTGTTTCTGAATGTAAGTGCTGAGACAAAACTATGGATAACACTTTTCTGTGTCTCTTTTCCAGGGGAGAAATGTGAGATTGTTGATGAAGTGAAGGGTGGAAGTGGGTGCCAATACAGATAGAAAATTTTTCTCTGTCAGTGAAGTTGGGGGGTGAGGGAGGAGAGGAGGAAGGTTTCAGACAAGTTCCTAAGTTCCAGCCAAATCTAGTATAAAAACCAATAGCAGTAAAGTCAAACCTGTAAAGTTCACAAATTCAGCTAAGTTTTACTTCCTGACTTAAATTCCAATGAAGTGGCTTAATTTTAACCCCAGCTTTTCTGCCTCCTCAAGTCTGTTGCCAGTATTAATGCTTACTAAAAGCAGCATGATATGATTCATTTAATCCCTTAGTGGCAGTCTGGATAACTGGACTGCCTTCTTGTACCTTCTATTTTCTTTGCCTTCCCATAAGGCACTGTGAGGGTGACCTATGCCCAGTGTATAGACCAGAGATTTGAAAAATGGCTTGCTCGTTACAGCAGAGTATCCTTTCCCAACTTTCAGCGAAAGCTTTTCAGAATTTCGTAAACAGGGACATAGAAATAAATGAGAGTTCTAGAGTGTAAGCTCTTTGTTTTGTTCATGTTGTCTGGCCTTGGTTCTGTCAAACACAAGCTAGGAACTCTGCACGTTTTCTAAATCCACAATGACCTGTGCCTGTCTTTTCTTTTTCTTTTTTATTTTAATATGGAGTTCCACAGCACATTTAAAATAAAGGCACCATATACTAGATGAGTTTATTAGCTTAGCAATGAAAAATACATTTGTTTGTTGATTTTTTTTATTATTTCCTACTTGAACAATAATGTGCATGAGCAATCTGATCTAAATAAAATATTAACTCTACTTTGAGCAGGGGATTGGACAGGATAATATCTGAAGGTCTCTTCCAACATGAATCATTCTGTGATTCAGTGTACCTTTCTTTTTTGTCATGCTGAAGTTAGTTCCAGTTTACTAAAATGTAGTGTTTTGAATCAAAGTTGAGGTACAGACATGTATTTAATATTAACACCTATTATCCTCTCTTACTGAAAAGAGATTTTAGAGGAGAATTAGCTTCTACCAGAATGGGTTACCTTTTGCAAGGTCATGAATGGAATGTAAAACTGTGAAAAAGGCTTCTACCAGAATGGGTTACCTTTTGCAAAGTCATGAATGGCATGTAAAACTGTGAAAAAAGTAAATCACAATTCAAACACTGTGATAAACTTAAAATGATTATAACCATGCTGTAAGTGACAGATACTAATTCATGTCATCATCTCAGGTTGATTTTACCAGTTTCCCGTTTGCACGTAGCTAATGTCACTAGGTTTCCCGTTTGCACGTAGCTAATGTCACTACTGTTCCAAAGGGCAATTTAAATTTTAAACCTGTGTTTTGTGAGAGATGAAATGAACAATAGTAAGCGAAAGCATAATCTATGCTATTTAATTTTACTTGTGCTGATTCTTTTGGTTTTGTATGTAGAATAGAATAGAATAGACTATTTCAGTTGGAAGGGACCTGCAACGATCATCTAGTCCAACTGCCGGACCAGTTCAGGGCTGACCAAAAGTTAAAGCATGTTATTAAGGGCATTGTCCAATGCCTCTTAAACACTGACAGGCTTGGGGCATTGACCACCTCTCTAGGAAGCCTGTTCCAGTGTTTGACCACCCTCTCGGTAAAGAAATGCTTCCTAATGTCCAGCCTAAACCTCCCCTGGTGCAGCTTTGAACCATTCCCACGCATCCTGTCACTGGGTACCAGGAGGAAGAGATCAGCACCTCCCTCTCCCTCCTCAGGAAGCTGTAGAGAACAATGAGGTTGCCCCTCAGCCTCCTTTTCTCCAAACTAGACAAGCCCAAAGTCCTTAGCCGCTCCTCATAGGACATGCCTTCCAGCCCTTTCACCACCTTTGTTGCCCTTCTTAAATTGTGGGGCCCAGAACTGCACACGGTATTCAAGGTGAGGAATAAAATATGCTCAATAAAATATGCTCAATAAAAGCACCTATAATTTGTAAATTATTTCATTCATAAATTTCCATATATTTCAGAAGAAGTTTTCAAAAGACAACACAATGTTTTGTTATTTATGTGCAACATTCTCTTCTGAGATGAACATCACTGACAACCTTTTGAGGGTGTTAATGAGTAGTTTGTTTGTTTACTTCTAGAAATGTTTTAATGAACACTTAAAAATGTATTTATTAAAGAACAGGAGAATTCCTGAGAAAGGATTTTATTTTTTCTGAGTTTAGAAGTATGTGAAAATTGAGAGTATAGAGTGTTACAAGCCCAGTCTCTGACAGGTGATTAGACAAACCTGAAGAAATAATATTTTCTTCTCCAACGCCTACACAAATTTTTGCATGTGTGTATCTCGGAATATGGAAAGATGCAAAAACAAAGTAACCCAATAAAGTAAAAAGTGAAATAAAAATCCAAATAAAACAAGCTTCCCTTCCCTACCTCTGAAAACCTGCTGACAAGCTCATACCCATCAATAGTAATTCTAAATACTAAACATGGCATTTCTGCACAAAATCATTCTCAGTAAAGTTTACTTCCTGAATAACTTTGAAGATACATTTGTAAAACTCAGAATATGCTGTTCAGCTTGTAATAACTGTAATTTACATTGACACAAACCGAACTAACCAACCAAACAAAAACCAAACCAAAAATAGCTGTTAATTTGTCGTTGATTCTTGAAATACATAAGTGGTATAGTTCTAATTTGCATGCAATAAAACCTTTGGAGTAAAAAATTACTTATTAGTACTAAAACAATTCTCTTTGTTTTTATTTTAATGCAAATATTTGTCTCAAGGCTTTTTAGCTCTTTTGGGATACAAAAAATGCCAGGAGGACTTGGGCATGCTGCTGTACATGCAGAAAAAAACAGACTAACTTAAGAGCTCCAAAGGAATAGCTAGTGAATTTACAATCTTCTTACCTAATATCATAAGTCACAAGTATTTCATAACCCCTATATTGGATAATGTTATATGTTCATATCTAAAAATTACAGCTCACTAAGCTACAGTTTTCCTAAAAATATATTAGAACAGCATAATTTAGCAGTTGAAAAGCATGATTAGTGTCTTAGCTAGTAGAATAATTGGAAAATAGCCAGTTGTCTGGGGCTTCAGTTTGTGCTTTTCTTTTTTGTTTTTTTTTTTTTTAATTTTTCAGAAACAACATGTAGCTGTTTAGGGCTGCAGTGCTTTAGCATTATGTATTTCCAAGTGTTTTTCATATCTTTAACTTGTTAAGCTGCATAAATTGCTTGAGAAATTTATTTGTCAATGTGACATGTTAGTTGACCTAGCCTATCTCTTGGTAGCACAGGAGTTTGGTACCACAGCATCTGAGCCTCATCCCTTGCTTAAGTAATTTATTTCTATATCACAAAGAAAAGCATAATTTTTGTAAAAGGCTTTAAAATTGCAAGGCTCCCAGTTCTAAGATGAAAATGAGTCTGTCAAAAATGACAGTGCCAGGTGAGGCCTTGAGCATGTGCTGTAATTCATTTTCCATTTTATGAGCAGACCTTCTAGAAGAAAAAGGGTTGGCTATTATGCTAAAAAAAATCATTTTTAAGTAATTTTTTTTTCTCCTCTCACTTTAGTCTTCTTAAAGAGAAGACTAAGAAACCCTCCCTCCTAATGGCTAGCCTCTCTGCCATCAGGCAGTGGATGGTGGTTATAGTAGCACGCTAGTCTGAGAAGCTTTATTTCAATTATAAATAAATCTGTTTTGAAGTTTTGTTTTATCTGTTTTGAGTGAACTTGAGCCCACAAACCACCCCTCATAGCTTACAGTAGTGCCTATAATTGCTAAAGTACTTAGGGGCAGCCCCATATTGTAACATTTAGTGTGTTGCATCTAGGAATTACAGGCTTTGCTGTATTTCTTTGGAAAAAATTGCACAGTGTTTTCTTGCATTTTACGTGGCACCACACAGTGCTGTTAATCTCCTATTTTTTACTGGCTTGGAAAATCACCCGAAGTACTGTAAGAAAAGTTTACTTTGCCTTGTAAAATTTCTGTGTTACAGCTCCAGACCATATTAAATTCAGTAATAATCACCCTAGAAGATTCCCTAAAATCTAAAATATTTTATTTTAAAGTGTTTTCTGCAAAGGGGCATGGGGCGAAAGCAGACATAGACGTGATAGAGACTGGCAGTGTTTTGGATTAAAATAAAAGAAACAGGATTGTGACATTCAAGTATCAACACTGACGTTAAATACTTTTTTTAAGTTTCAAAATACTCCCTCCTCAGTGGGTGGCCATATTTTCCCCTGCAGTTGTTTGTAGCTTATGTTCCTGACAAACAGAAGGCCAGAGAGGTATCCTGCCATCTTTGTTTAGTTGTGAAATTACTCAGAGTGCCACTATCAAATACCCTACTGTATTCAGTAATTCATGTAGTCCTTGAAAGTCATCTCAAAATAAATATAAATAAATGACAACGTAGAAATAAATGGAAGGTAGTAAGAACAGAAAGCAATGGGACAGCAGGGGAAAAGGGGAACATAGTGCAATAATGAATAGACTAATTCAGCATTTACTATTTCTGTAATTACTCGCTGCTTGTGTTCCAACACAGAAAGAAATTTGCATTTCTGTTGGACAGCTCTGTCATATTGTAATTTTTTATGTCACTGGTTGGTTGCTCTTCTTTTTCTGTCTCTCTAGATATACACAAATTGGAAGAAAGCAGGGATGAGGTAGAACAGTCATGATGTCAAAAGAATCGTGACTGTTTTCAGACATAGCAATTGAAATGCTGTGTGTTAAACTTAGGTATGATTTTCTAGAACAGTTTATCTCTTCTTTTAGTAATCAATTCCTTTAAAACAAAGAAAAAAATATTTTTAGTAATTCTTATTTTGGGAATGATAAATAATGCCTACACATATAGAAATCTTTATGGAAAGACATTTTCTGAATGGGTCAATTTAATTAGATGAGCAAAGCTGTTACATATTTCATTTTGTGAGGCTGAATCCCTTGGCTGTTAGTACTGCTTCTAGGAAGAATTTTTTAATGAAAATTGGATATTTCAGTTAAATTCCCATCATAATAAAATACAAATGACATTGACTCCTTGAGAAGGCCCTCCCTAAGAAGTCAAGTTAAGCCAAGCAATAGCCACTGCTACTTTTCTGTTGTGTATTTAGTTTGTCTATGGAGTCTGACACAGACACTACGATTTTTCTTGCCACTTGAAATTCCTTGAGGGTTAAAACTGATCCAAGCACAAAGTTTGGGTTTAGTTCTGAAATTTGCAAAATGTCAGAAGTTGTTTTCATTTTTGTTTCCAGTTTACAGGCAATTTGCTTTTAGGGGATGGAACGGGTGGGTTTCCCTCTTCAATGTGGAAAGTCTTGTTTATTGACTTCAGAACCACGAGCTCTACCTTTTTAAGGTTTGGTTATCTGGTATATCTGGAGCATTAACACGTCCAGGCTGAATGTCAGGATTTCTGAACTACAGAAATTTCAATAGCTGACATCTATTGAGCTTGTATTTCTTCTGAGGTTGGCCCCATGCCATAAGTATTGCATCCATAGATATACTTTTCAGTCCCCTTAGGACATATGTTTGGCTGCGTGCCAAATGTATCAGAATTAATTGTAAACCGGAGTATTTTCGTTTAAATATAACATCCGTCTAACTAGTTGGTAAATTACTCTGAAGCAGATATTTAGGCCATAACCCCTCACTAACCTCCTTTAGGGATCTCATCTTCTGTATCTTGTTTCTAACTTCCTGTAGACAGGAAAAGGGGAGCCCTAAACTTCTCACTTTACTCAACATAAATTTAAAGCTTGTTGTAGAAAAGATCACCAACACAGGATGAACTGTTTTCATGAAAGAAAGAGATCTTTTTGTTTTGCTACATGGTTGAATATAGCCACCCGTCACCTGTTATTACTCTGTGTGTACTAATTTTGTCAATAATCATAGAAAAATGCATGATATAGGCCAAATTTAACTTAGAAGAAATTCATAGGACTTAGTGAAAACAGTATGTGGAGATAGTGAATTTATATTCTACTGACTGGCCAGTGAAATATGAGTAAATATTAATACACTACTTTATCAGAAAATATAAAATGTGGCTTAAGACTGAATGGAAAAGAAAGTGCCTAACATGGAAATTTACTTAACATTTCATTACATATTCTTGATATAAAATAATCTAAAGTTTAATGGCTGAGGTGGACATTTCAATATGGGTCTAGACAGTAAATAAATCACAAGGTGTCGAATGAAATCTGTTCTTTAAAAGTTTACTTAAGACTGTACACAATCTTTCTTGGTTTTAACAGTGACGTAACGAGGTAAATTCCTTTTAGACTTCAAGTTGCCCAAAAAGAAAGACTAAAAAATGGGTATATATTTAAAAAAAAAAAAAAACAAACAAAAGAACCAAAAAAACTTCAAGGCAAAAAAAAAAAAAGCCTATATTTCTTTCCTATATCATTTTGAATGCTTTAATAAAACAAGAATGCTTTTTGTGATATGAGACCCATAAAACAAGAAAATGGATGTCAAATAGCTCTAATATATTATTGCTTAATCAGATACATACTGCTTTACTTGAAGAAAATACCACCTTAATAGGCTCTGAATCATGCCCCAAGCCAGTAAAGTTATGAGCTGTGCTTCAGATTCTTAAATCTATATGTGAGCAGAGGTGTCACATTAAAAATGCTTAAGCTCCAGTGGATTCCCACTAAAATCAATGGGCAATGCTTAAATCTCAGCTCTCTGGTTATCATGCCATTAATTATCCCCGTATGTGCAGACTCAAGAACCCAGTTTATGTTATTACTCTCTAAAATAACCTTGGCTCATAGAAAAATTACACCGACTTCAGTAGAATCTCATTCAGGGTAGTAGATGGATTTTTAGTCAACAAATATCCACCTGTGGTTGAAGGAGGACTAACGTGATATATTTAGATGAAAATGGACCACTTAAGGTGCAAATAGAGGATTAAACTAAAACAAGTTGTTGCTTTTTATTGATCCTACCAAGGCTTATTTCTAAAAGTAATTTACTGGATTACACAAGGACTATGCATAGACTCACCTGCGTGTGAGGACCCTGGTCCAGTGAAATGACTGTGAAGGAGAGTCATGACCTCAGGGCCAAGGGTATGTGGATGTGTCACTTTGCACAGTGAGAAAGTTGCCTCACATTTACTATGAGGTAGAGATTAGTGTATGGTGAATTATCGTGGATTAGTAGATACAGATTTATACCCTAATTTCCTCCGAAGTAATCCAATTCTTGCTCCCATACACTGAGATTAATATATTACACCGAAGAGGAATAATATTCTCATGTTCTTGAAGTTGTTAGAGCGCCAAAACTTGAGAGGATCAGTACTGGTAACTGTATTGTTTCTCACTGTGATCATCTAAGGATATGAGGGAGGAAAACTTTGTTTGAAAAGATAGCATCTTTTACAAGGCCACTGATATTAGTTGGGCAAAGAAGGGCTTTGCATGACTGTAAACTCCTCCCCCCCCAACTATTTCTTTTTCTAATGAAATATATGGTGCTTCTCACTACAAATCACTTCTCATTACAAATCTTTCCTCATGTGTGTGTTTTTCTGGGCCAGATGTTAACCTTTAGAAGTCATTGCTTCTCTGCCATGTTCACGTTTTTTTTATTTTATTATGATAAAGATGAGATGAAAAGGCAGGATTTATCTCCTTACTGCACAGGAACTAGAGAGACTGAGATAAATTTTGGACCATTGATGTGAGTAATGCAAGTCCCATGTATTTCAGTGGGACTAGCATTTCACATACAAATTATGGTGCAAGATATTCACGTTGTAATTCAGAGTGACGAAGGAAGAGTTATAGAAATAATAGCAAAATGAGGGGAAAAGAAGAATCCATCCATTTAGCTACTAAATACTAGATATTAAAGTCATTTCTTAAGTCTTAATATTTAGAGGAGAGATGGGGAGCTTGCATATGTCAGTGACCTCATTGTAAGATGCAACTCTCTAGTTCCTGTTTCTTTAGTCCAGCTAACTAAAAACTTTTCAAGACTTTATCACTAATTTACTCAGTTATACACCATTTAAATTGTTTTATGCCTGTCCCATGACAACTTTTGTAAGGCAAAAGGAACTGGTTATGAAACAGATATGCAGGTCTGCAATAACTTAAATAAACGTGAAATGAAGTCACAAGTTCAGTTCAGACCTTTTTACTACCCTTGTGTAGCCTCTCTGTGACTTTAAAATGTCCTAGAGAGGAAGAAGGAAATATGTAAAATAATCATTTTTTCTGTATTTGGTGTCCACAGTTTAATCAATCTTCCATTAAGAAATCTTTTCATAATTCAATTCCTTTTATTAAAAAATGTGAATGCTTGCCAAAAAAAATTGAGCAGATGTGGGGAATGACAGTAAACTGCATTTGTGACACAAATTGAGTTCCTTATGCAATCACATTATTACCAGTTAAAGCTGGTAAAATTATATTGAAGAGTGAAGTCTCTGCTCTACTGATTAAACCCTTGCACACTTTAAAGAATCATGAATATTTATGAAATATAAAGTTGGTTTAAATTGCAGAGACCACCTAATTTGTTGAACCACCTTACTGGTTGCCACTGTGTCATCATAGTTTCCACAACAGGGTTATTCAGAGCTGCTCAGCTGTATTAATCTTTTCCAATTTTACTAGCATCTCAGGGTCCTTGGTCCTCCTGAAGTACAACAGCTGCCTCAACAAGAATTTGGCACAGTTTGCCAGCAGAATCAGGAAAAAATTGGGGTGGATATAAAACCAGCAGTTTTTCCTCAGTTTTTTAATATTTTAAGGATAAGTACAGGCTCTTCTACTAATGCTTCAACTGCCCTTAGCTAGCTCTCTTTTGTTTGTTGTGGTGATAATAATAGTCTTTTGTAGGAAAGCCCAGTTAAGCAGTATGTCTGACCATATTAGCAAGGTCGGATCCATTGTCCTGCTCACTAGGGAAGAAGCAACCAATCAACCAAAAAAACCCTTGCAGTCAACTTCTACAGAGAACTGGTCTTAAAAATCAAGCTCCTGAGTGCATATTTAAACACTTAACTGTTTGGCTTCCAAAATTGCAAGCAACAAGCCATTCTAATTTGAAGTCTACATGATTTGTGGAGAGTGGAGTATTTCCGAAAGCCAGGACAACTGGTGTGCTAGATTATAAGAGCCATGTGTCAATTACGTTTACTGTTTTCCTTTTAAATTCGCTAGTGTTGCTGGAAGGTGGTAGTCATGGGCAATTCATCTTTATTTAGGCACAGGGGGAAAAAAATGAAGTTTTCTTTATTAATGGAAAACTGTTGAAAGTTTGTCCTCCTTATAGGCTTTAGAGTAAGGTCCAGGTCCACTAGGGAGAATATCAGCACAGTCTTCCAAATCGATTATTGAAGTGTCTTCATTATGGTTTTTTCCGCCCCAGCAATGAGATTGCCATTCATTGTTTTATGATTCTGTCTCATTGGTCTCAGCACTGAAAAGCCATATATATGCCAATGCATGTGTGCAAAGGATCTCCATTAGGGCTTGGACTAGGACCACCCACTCATTTCTCCTCAGCAAACCAGTAGCTGTCAGATAGCACCTTTTCATTAGCTACCCACCTGGACTAGACGTGAACTGGTGACCAACAGGTGAAAGCTATTTTGTATCCCATTATTAATCCTTAGAGCCATCAAGTCCTTCCATTAAAGTCTTATGAATAACTTTTTTATCCTTTAAATAAGTCTGCTAGCATGCAGTTGTAAAGTTATATTTTTTGCTTTGTAAAATTGCCAAAGCATGTGGTTGCGCATATACAACTGCACACCCTGCTGCTGGAAATTGGGAGGTTTCCAGTGGTTCTCAATGCCTGCATTTGTATGGGTCAGTACACATAACGGAGAACATGCACACAAAATGCCTTCCTGCATCAAACTGGTATTTTTCAGCTGTTTAAACAATTACTTGGATTTTCTTCAAAAGTTAGAATTTTATTCTCTTACGCCATGTCTTTTATTTAACACTGAACACATACAGTGGGGGAGGGACAATGACAGGGATTGTCATCTTAATCTAACTACACGGTGTCTACGTTCTGTTGTGGTAGTTAAGGTGTACATTGGATAGTTGAAAAAAGTTGATAAATGCTAAATTTTAATTGTGAAATAGCCTGATCTGTCAAGTGATTGGATTTTATATAAGTGATTGGATTTTATATAATTTGATGCAAAAATAAGGTGTATTAAATGTATGCTGAGGTATTGACATTTTAGGAGCAGACAGATGGCACCAAAGAGGACATTTTAGATGGTGTGATGCAAGGTTCCTCAGAATGCCATTCCACAAGAAAATGTTTTCATTCTTTTTTTTTTAATTTTTGACAAATGTGGTTATATGGAAATGATGGCCAACATGAACAAATGTAGCTGTGCTGATTGTTTGTAGTCAGATCATTTTATGTCTTGGGTGATAAAATGTAAGATTTTTCTCCCCTTTGTCTGTTAATGAGTATTTGAGCCTGTTAATAGCACAGTCATTCCTTTGATGCTATGTATGCTGGCACCTGTCATCATTATGTACTCCAGGTCTCCTGACTGCCCTGAACTTGAGTGCAATATGCCATTTGGAAAGTGCCAAAAAGAATAGAGCAGTCATGTATTTTTGGTGATCCCAGTAAATGAAAATTAATCATGTTTGACAAATATTTGTGGCCTTATAGTCATAGTTCTGTAGGCAGAAGCTACGTATTTCGTGACCGTATTCAATGAACTGTCCTTTTACATTCTAGAAATAGACAGAGACAGCGTGCAACCAGCTAAAACTAATGATGTTAGTCTGTTAAAAAAAGCAATGATGCAAAATCCGTAGATGTTAATTCTGTCAGTATTTGTGATACATATGCATGGTGCCTGTCATTTTGAAGCCTCAAGGCTAGACTTACATATGTTGTGGGACCTTTCACCAGACTAAGAATGCCAAACTTTGAGTTAAATGTGCAAAATGTAGTGTGTAATTATCACCCTTCCTCCCCCACTATCACCCCATTTTTCTTGATTTGAATAATTATTTTATACTGACCCAAATTTATGTTGTGTTTTCAATTTGAGATTATTTTCTTCTTCACTTTTTGTTCTCAACTATGGTTGTATGCTATTTAAAAAAAAGAAATTGCGTTTAATTTGTAGATGTATCTTTACTGCACTAGTAGATGAGGAAAAATCAGTCTGGGCTACATGTCTTTTTTTGTTTGGTTTGGTTTTTTTGTTTGTTTGTTTGGTTGGTTTTTTTAAAACACAGGGGTGAAAGGCACTGCAATATATGATAGTGTAGTCTATCATGTAGTTGCACCGTTTGGTTGACAGGAGCCTTGTGCCAATGTGGATATGGTTTTAAGGTACATGGCTTTACCAAAGAAAGTTTACTAAATAGTAAGGCTAAACTCTTACCTCCAATGAACGTTGATTTTGTGAAACTGGAATATTGTAAATGATAAGCCTGCTTGTATCTCTGCCAGGATGATCTCCTGGAAATATGGCCTCTATGTTGATTTTGATGGAACCTGGTCTTGATATAGTTCTTGGTGTGCTGCACAACTTCTTTCTCTCTCCTTATTTTATTGTCTCTAAGGCCCTTGAGGGAAATACTGAGAATCTGGAGCAGCTGTAATCATGAACAGACTTCGTTATTATTCCTATGTTAACTTGTGGGATAGTGCAGGATGTATGCAATGTCTGTTTCCAGACCACAAAACTTGAGAAAGCCTATATGCTTATATCTGTGAAATAACACTCAAGGCAATCTTGAGAGGTGCAGACCACAATGCACTTCCCTGTGGTTAAGCTTAACTGTTCTTTATTCTGGAGGCCTTCTGTTTTATAACACAAACCGCAGCAACTAATTTTGTGGGGCTAGGGATAAACAGGTCACAGGTATCTTATTGAATAGCTGATGGTGATTTGTGTTTGAGTATCAGACTAGGCTAATCCAATATTGCTGTTTTCTTCACAAAAAGTGTAATGACTACTAATGGATCTGCTCTGGCACTTGTATACCATAATGCAACTTTAGTGGCTTGATAATTTCAGTGATAAGAAAATCTATGGTTTAGAACATGTCTGTTCTTTTTACCATCATTTCTGTTCAGTTGTTTTTTTTTTTTCCCTCTGACCATTTTGTCATACCATTGACTATTACCTTTTCTATTTCAGTTATGTTTTATGGTTGACAGAATTGATTTCTGATGAAATCTTACTTCCCACATTGAAATCAGAAATATTTTCTATTTTTTTACTTCCCACATTAAAATCCAAAATATTTTCTATTTGTATACCTTGTGGTGACTTTACTTTTGGCTGTGGATATAGTGTTATTTAGGACACGAGGAAATCGAATGAAGCTGCGTCAGGGGAAGTTCAGACTGGGCATTAGGAAAAGGTTCTTCACTGAGAGGGTGGTCGGTCACTGGAACAGGCTCCCCAGGGATGTGGTCATGGCACCAGGCCTGTCAGAGTTCAAGGAGCATCTGGACGACACTCTTAGCCATATGATTTAGTTTTAGGTAGTCCTGCTAGGAGCAGGGAGTTGGACTTGATGATCCTTACGGGTCCTTTCCAACTTGAGATATTCTATGATTCTACGATTTCATAGAACCAAACCATGTTTTTTCCCCTCCCCTTTCCCCTCTTTTTTTTTTTAAGAGCATGACTAAACCTCCCTCTTACCTTCCCTTACGATTTTAGCTTGGGTCTGTGTAATGCTCATCCTGATGCCTGTCCAGAAAAGTAGCGTGGAGCTTGATGTTCACCCAAAGCCCTTGACAATATTTTTTGCAGTACATTTCTACCACTTCCTCACTTCTTGGACATTGACGATGTTGGACATACTTCTTCCTCAGTCTGGAGATCTGCAGCATAAAGTAGCTGACCACAAAACTTACTGTAATGCTTAAACATTCATATTTACTTAGGTTAAGTCTACTGATAATAGTAGTTGTTTTTCTCTAGTGCCTGGAATTTGGAAATAGTAACTGTACATGATCGCTCCATGGTGACACACTGTTAAATAATTTTTCCCTCTTTTTTATTTTTTTTTAAGGGACGCAAGAGTGAGGCAGAAAAGTACTTCGTGAAGGCTATTCAGCTGGATCCTACCAAAGGAAACTGCTACATGCATTATGGTACGTTTCAAATAGATAGGGTTTCCACATGTATTCCAGGATTGCTGTTAATCTCTCTGAGTGATTAAGGATTTTAAAAGTGCTACTGACAAAATACCTTCTTTAAAGGGAAAGAAACTAATCTACCATGTATAACTTCATCTCCATTTCAATTTGTTAATCACTTTCCTCCTGTGAGGGGAATTTCAGTATTGCTGCCTCTCTGGGAAAGAAAAAAGGTGACTATTGCCATATGTCGAAGTTTCATGGCCTGGAATATTATTATTAACAGTTTTGGCCTAACTTCGCTGGCTGCCGGTGGGTGGGCAACTACAAGTTATACTTTACAGTGCATGAGTTCTATGTATCGAAGTGTCTGCTTTTTGTTGAAGACTTATGGGCCTTACATATACCTCCTTCCCAGCATCTTCATGGCTTGAAATGGATAAGTATTACAAAAGATTGTGACAAGTTGGCTATACCATTGTCATACTAAGCCATGCATGTGCTTAAAGCACACAGTTAATTTGAAGGTATCTTTATAACTTTGGATTGTTTTTGCTAGATGTGCAAAAAATATTTCCAGATGTGATTAGTCCCAAGGAACCAAAAATATTTAACTTTATGGACTAATTCTTACTGTATTTTAAAGCTGATAATAGACAAATCTAAAAATGCAAGCTATGTAGTCTCAGTTGGAAAATATAGAAAGAAGTAATAAATTTCATCTTAGTTAAGGAAGAAGGTAGGGAACCACAGGCATACTATATATATCCTTGTATATTGTTTTAATTTCCTCTTCTGATTCTAACTGGTAAATGTAAAATAAATGAAAATGAGTGGCCAAAAGGGAAAATTAATCTCACATAATAACCATGTTTTTACTTTGTGTGATTCCTTTGTCTGAATTGCTCACATGCTGTATTTCTGTTTGGTCCTATGCAGTGTAAAATTCTGTATGTTAGGCTTACAGAATCGATGCATACATTGTTACTTAGAACATGTCATGGTATTTAAATGAATGTAGCCCAGTGCTGCATTATTTTGCATTATGGATCACTGCAGTTAGTGACCTTGTCTTCTATTTATGCCCGTACACCTGATAGGGGTATTTGTGCACATAAGCTCCATTATTTCAATTGGATATAAGTATAGTTGATATCTCAAGATAATGAGGAAAAGTTGCAGCAGATGATTGTTTCTTGACATTCTACTCAAGCTCCTTCCAGCCTTTGTTATTAAGAAATCTATCCTTAGTTATTAGGAAGTCTATTTGCATACAAATTCAAAGATTGGTTTCAACAATCCATCCTGGCAATTAAAGTTATGATTGTGTATATTTTATTACAGGTCTGGACTTTTTCTTTTTCTCTCTCATTACTTCATCAACTTACCTGTCTTTTCCTGCAATATTCCCTCTGTGTCATTTTCAAGTACCCTATAAACTAAAAGCAAGGTTATTCAAATCATCATTCATCTCTGATGTATTGACTACTTCATTACCAGACTATAATATTAAAATGGTGTATTTTCAGGTGTTTCCTAATTAAAATTATTCCCTTAAACCTTTAGCAAATTTTTCCTCTATTGTGTCACAGGTACAAAAAGTGGTTTCTGTGTCCTTGTCCAGAGGTCATTATTGCAACATAAGTGAGATTCTGCTCTGCAGATTAGGACTGAAAGGCAAAATTTAGTCGGTGTTTGGAATACCAGCGTAGTAAAATGTGCTGCTGAAGGGCTGTAGACACAAAAAGGTTCTCTATACCAGTCACTAGGTCTGTGTCATGGAGTATTATACACAGAGCACTCTACTGAATGCAGGTGAAACCTTTTCTTTTGATTGTGTAACTTCTGATCACCTCACCAAATTCAGTGATGTTACTCCATGTTTGTATCAAAGTAGCTATGAGAAAGATGTGGTTTACTTCTGCTTGGCTTATATGTCTATGTAGTGCAGGTGATCTCAAAACCTTGTCACTTTGAGCACAGGACTTTGTAAAATTTGAAATAAATTATCCTTGCTTTTCTTTTCTTTCCCTTTTCCATTTCTTTTCTTTTTCCCTTTCTTTCCCTTTTCCCTTCCACCTATTTCTTGTATTGATCAGGAATCTGTAGTGTATGTTATCAGGGACACTCCAAATATCACACAGGAATCCCTAGTGAACACTTTATGCTTTCTCTACATCTCATTAATTTGTTTTAGCACCTTGTCACAGGTACAGTCCATATCCTATATGCCAAGTGTTAAACTATGGGGAAATACATCCATATTTTGCATGTAAATCTTAGAGATTACTTTTTTTCTCAGCATGAAGATGTTGGAACAGAGAATAAGATATTTGGCGTCAGCCCTAAAAAACCACATACCTCATGGAACAGCCAAATGAAAAGAGTGGTCAATTGGGACACAACAGTATGTTGATGGAATAACAGGAATAAATGGACTGAAGATTTTCTTCCAAGTGCACGTGCATGCACACACTTATAATTTGTGCTTCCAGGATGTGCAGATGTACTTTTTGACTTCTAACCTTTTAGACTGTTTTTGGAGCTATCAGGAAAAATTGTCAATATTCTGTATCTTTTAAGAGGCTTACATTTGTGTTATAAAGTGCTTTAATTCAGGCCTTAAGTCAAAGCTTGTGATTTGGTGCAGGGGTCAGCTTATTTGATCACATGAAAGTTTGGAGAGAGGCAAACAGTTTCACGGTTGCTTCTTGGGATAACACCACCACAGCACATTTCTCTGATCGAGCTAGTATTATGATTAGTTTTGTATAGGTAATTTGCTGGCTTTGGAGTTCAGTGGGTTTAGGTTTAAAGCAGTGTTTCTCAAACTCATTACGCTTGGAGATGTCTGAAGGGAGAACTAGTGGAAAAGCTGAAGAGATATAAATTCCTGCACAGTGCAAACATGATGCCACTTCATTGGACATAAGGGGAAGTGGCTTTTGCTCTAGTGACCAGAGAGGGTGGCAGTCCTCTCTCAGGCTGAAATGCAGGCTGCACACCTGTCCACATTTTCCCCTTCTTTTCGCCTTTTCTCCTTCTTTTCCCCTTTTCCTTTCTCATATGCCAGTTATCTGAACATCTGAACTTTGTGCAGAACTGTTGTCTTATAAATATGTGGTCTTGATGGATGATCTGATGCACGCTACTCAGATACATGGTACACTACCAGAAACACCTAACAGATGAAAGAGAGAAAATACATATGAATCAGGAAGAAGAAAAAATGGCAGAGGAAAGAGAGCAGAAGCACCATTTTTTTGTGAAGAAGTACAATTTTTTTTTTAATTCTCTGGCAATGAAAATCTTATTTGTGGCACAACCTACATGTTTTTAAATTAAAACACTGGAGCAGATTATTTCAGATACTAGATTTGAATGCTCCTTTAAAGTTTGAGCTTTTAATTGGATATTTTTAATACACTTTTTTTAAAGAAGATTTAAAGTGAACAGTTTTGACTAAACTGAGCTGAACTTAATAAATGCTTATTTGTTTTTGAATTTCCATCTTTTTTTCTCTGGGAAAGTTTTCTTCAAAATATCCTACCCACATCTACTGAGGATATTGGCTGTCATGCATCCACTTTACTTTGAACAGTTAACTCAAGTATGCCATTTTGGATCCTGCAGGATTTCAGTGGCTTCTGTCATCAGCAGATGGATGACATAATTGAAATGGTCTCCACTGACTATAGAGGGGACTCCTTCTAACCTAGGTGCCTTGATTAAATGCTTATGGTCAAGTGGGACGAATCCAAGTATCAAGCTGAGAAACCAGAGAAAGATACTTATGAACTAACCAATTCCAAAGGAATTTTCATATAAATATTTTAAGAACGTGTTGCCTTCTAAAGAGTCAGTAAGTCAAATTTGTTAATGAGTGGGCCAAACATAGAAATGTTCAGCCAGGTCAGATCAGTGACGTTATGGCCAAGAGATTATTTAGTTTTGGATACAGTGTTGACCACCCACAAAGGAAATACTGATCTCCCATTTCTGTCTGCACCGAGCCTATCTCAGGAGAAGTTGAAGAAAGATTCTGTATAAAATTTGTCAATGCAGAGAGATGAGATGAATTTCAAACAGTGAATTACGTAAGTGCTTGTCTGTTTGAAAAGAAACAAAAATAAGTTCTTCAGTATCTTTTCATTGAGGTGGCTAGTAGGTTGCAGTGTAGTTGAGGAGTTTGAAGTTGTTGAAGGCTTTCTGTACTAGCTTTCACTTAAACAAACAAGCAAACAAATCTAAAACCCCATAAAACTACAGTGAAATTTAAGTTGTGCAAACATTTTACTTCCCAAACTGTCTTATTTCCTTTGTAATTTGCTGTTTAAAAAAAAGGAAAAAAAAACCCAAACATCACTAAAGCAGGTTTCATTTTACTTATTTGCTAAAAATAGGTTTTGCTACCGTGCCTCTTAAAGTGTATGTAGTGGCCTCTCTCCAACATAATGAAAATGGAGTGGGTAAAAAAGAGAGAGAGAAAGGAGGAGTGAGATTTCAAGATAAATGTGTGTACAGAGGTCCCTCCTCCCTTACATTTGGAATGGGGAAGTCTAGAACCCGACAGGATGTTCAAATTAACTCTGTTTTGTTAATCACCATTGAGACCTCCTTTTAAAATAGTTTCCTTTGAATAATACATTGTTTCTAATAACTCTAAATTGTTTAATGATTCCTTTTTCATTATAAAAATGGATTATTCTCATTAGATTAATTATGCATTCACTTAATTAGGCAATTCACATAGATCATCTGCCTTTTTCAGTGCATTCCCAGTTACAGATATAAAACAAAATGAAAAACTTGCTGTCAGATTAGGTAAAACTGAAGCATATTAGCTATACACTCATTGAAGGAAGAATAGATTAGCAGGTTCCCAAACACTCTTTTTTTTTTTATGTATTATCTTTCACTTGTGAATTTGTGATAATTTAGGAGTTGTTTTTATAGATTTTCTCTTATTATCTGTTTTTTTTACACGTTTAACTTGTTAACTGCTGTTTTCATTTTTTTCACTTTCATCCTAAGTCTTTCTAATCATTGTTTCAGCACAGAACTTTTAGCCCTTCTTGATGTCTAAATTTTCACCTGGGTCTGTGAGCAGTTTGTATCTGTCTTGCCTCCAAAGATGACTGCTTTACCACTCCTAAGTCCCAGCCTGAAAATGGATTGGAACTGCTGTGGTTTAAGCTTCAAAATAAGTTTCATTGTAATGTGATAGCAGTGGATTTTCAAGCACCATTTTTTTCAGTCTTTAAGTCATACACTTACATGTGTTAGTGAGTGTGAGAATTTACATATGTTTACAGATGTGCATTCAGTTTTCTTCTTAGATGTGAGGTATTTATAATATTTTCGTGCAGTCACATTATTCACAGTGCTGGAGCTTTGTGTCTTTGTTCTTCATTGCCTGAAGAGCAGCATGGGAAAGCTTTATTTTTCTCCCATATATTTAAGGAAAAGATCTTATGAGGAAAACAGTGTAATAATGAAAAATAAAATGTCAAATTTGTATTGATAAGAAAGAGAAATATCGACCATGACCTAGTAATGAAGTCTTACTCATTTCTTCAAGAGAGGTTTATGCCTATGAAAGAAATGTCACCCTAGTCCATAGGAAGGTCAGTTTTTATCTTTGTCAATGAAATGAATAAAACTGGTTTCACAATCCATAATTCCAGTGAATGAATTGTCCATTTCTGACTGACAGGTTAGCTAAATGAAGTATATGCCAAATGATAGATAAGACAGAGTGTATGGATCTGCTCCATTGGGAACACCAGATGCTACATGGTGATTATGTATTGAGAAATTAAATTCCTTGATGAGATGGGGTCAAAGCCAACCAGATATTATGTCCATCACTAAGTCACTTTGCCAGCCTTCCCAATATGCACTCGTGAACCTTTCAGCAATGAAAGGTTTTTTGCCATTTTAAATCTTTTGGCAATCCTAACATTAAA
>NW_009226397.1:0-65538 GCF_000690835.1 Fulmarus glacialis | reverse complement strand
TAGGGAAACTATAAAACAAGTTTATGATACTCAAATAACACATGTTCATAGAACATATGCGCTCTTTGGAGGAAGGGTCTCTCTGTCTTGAACATACAGTGCCATCAAATTAAGATCCTGACTTTGGACTATGGCTTATACGTCCTCCTACAATATCAATGAATGTAATTCCAGGAAGACAGGATTCCTAGACGCAAAACAGGAAGAGAAATGTAACTGGCTCACAGAAAGACTTCATTAAACTTCCGACTATTCTGCTCCCAGAACTCTCTCCAATAACTTTACGAAAATCTTCAGTTACTATTAACACAGACAGTATTTCTTACTTCCAAACTGAAACCGAACAAGAATTTACCAGAAACTGAGCTATTCAGAATATACCAATTTGAAGTCTTGTTTGTGGTTTTCTTGGCAGCTGTGAATGATGAGTGTACAAAGGCGTATGTACATAAATTGTCAAGTCCTTTTTGTTGATCTCTAGGCTGTTGCTATCACACAACATTAGAAGAAGATTATTACAAACCACTATAATTACTATTTATTCCAAACTCCCTTTAGAACCAATCACCTAAGTGGAATGCAGTGGAGTATTTCCAAACAACCTAGGTCACTGACCCTAAACGCTGTGGAATTTCCATGTTTCTGGCTCTTCCCTTGAGTTTATCCTTAAATCTAATCATTCTGACATCCCAAATACATGGTTGACTCTGCTTCCTCAGCGCAATATACCAGACTGCTTGAGACATGTGGTACCGAAATTGCAGATCAGAGGCAGGGCTAGAAATGTGGCTTATGCTTCTTTCATGTTGCCAAAATGTGGGGTTTCTGCAGGAACTGAAAAAGCCTGTGGCACGAACAACCCTGAAGACTTCTTTGTTAATGATCGTATGTTTTGACATATGAGTGCCATCTCATTATGAGGTTTTTTGAAGGGATAGCGTGGAGCTGCTACAAAAGTGCAACTGGATAGTTCTTTCCCATCCAAATTTCACTTTTCCAAACCTTATACATCACCAGGTGTCTGGGGAATGACATAGGGTCCAGAATTTTCTGTAGTATTTGTAAAACATGAGGTCCTCTGTATTATATCTTTTCATCATTAATCTTTTGTTTTAGTGAGAGCTTCCAGTGATCCAGATGTGGTCACAAGTTCAGTCATCAAGTCCCAAAGGCTTGCAATTTAATTTTTTCTCTCTTATCTCTGGTCGTGCTCTGGATGACATCCAATGGTATATTTAGCACAACTGCAACAGATAAGTTTTTCAGACAAAGAAAAAGACTAATAAAAAAGATTTTTCCAAGCCAGTGCATATATTGATGTTGCAGCACCCACTGGCTCGCATAGTCTTTCTATATATTTTATTTGCATGGAATAATCTTCTCCATGGGAACCAATTGAGGGGATAAACTCCCCAAAAGCCCTTCCAGCGAGAAAGCCAGAGAACAGCCTTAGATAAAGATGGAACGGGATATAAGGAGCAGCAAAACAAACTGGAATGCTGCTACCATCTAGGTGATCCTGATGTAAGTTCTCTGTGCTCCCCCCGTCACATCCTGCACATTCAGCAAGAAATTGTCTGAAAAGGCCTGGAAAGCGGGATCTTTAAGCAAACATTCCCTTGCTCTGGGAACTGCTCATTCACAGCCAATGAATCTGTTTTGAAACTCTTAAAGGAAACAGTTACATTATGTCATGTCTGTTGACTTGGCATCTTGCAACATTGATTCATCACCTGAAAAGCTTTGGAAATCAACTCAGAGACAAGGTTTCTCCTCTCATTTCTTCCACAGAATGCTGTTGAAATTTTCCATTCGGAAATCTCTGGTTGCATCCGCTGTTTTGCTCTGCATTGCCACTCCAGAGTTGAAGTTGATGGTGACTTCAGTGGTGGTTCTGCTCATGCCAGTGAGAATCTAGTTCAGTTCTCAAGACATGATCTTGTAGCCTTGCTGTGTGCTTCAGAGACAGACGCAATGCATTGGGTCAGCCAGAACCCGATCCCTGTTTTGGGTTCTGTTAAAACTTGAAATGCTTTGAAAGCACCAACAAATCCTTGATGTTGAATGTGCCAAAAGAACTTCTAGTGAAGTTTATTATAAACAGATCTGACAGTTGAGTCTATGGTTCTGATATATCCACCTTTCATATTAATATAGTTGTTTAAATTGCTGCCATGGAAGAAGAAAACTCTTTTGAAGAGGATAAGATGCAGAAGAGTTGGTGACAAACGTATATTAAAAGAAGCAAATGGTAACTATTCCCTATTATGGTGGGATTAGAAGTTTTTTCCTTCTTATTCAGAAGGTAGTTTACGTGGTTTTGCTCGGATTACTAAAGATATCAGGGCACAAGTGTAAATCATTGAAGTTTGAGTAAGTGCAGAACCAACAGCATTCTGAGAACATTCAAAGTGATTCTTTTTAAAAGCAGCAATAGCAAGATGAGCTATTTCAGAAACCTACTCTGTTCTGGTACAAAGTACCTCTGAATGTTTGCCAGTGAGCAAAAGAGAGAGAACATTTCAATTAAAGAAAGATTGGTGCAACTTGCACTTTTATCTAGTAAAATAAAAGCTCATAATGCCTGTAGGGAATAGTTGAGCCCATTCTAGAGGAAGGCACTAATGCCTATGTGCACTGAACATAAAAGATTGTTACACACAGGCATATCCCAACCAATTAATACCTTTTGTATAACAATAAAGCAGCAGAACTACCAATTCAGGTGTATGGCTTTTAAACTGGTGTTGACACATGCCTTAACAAAATGCTTTACAAATGTTCATGATCGTTTTAGAGAGACAATTATAGAGGATAGAGAGCTGTATGCTTTCATCTCTGTGGATGAATATTTGTTAAAAATTTTGACAGAAGATGAAAATAAGTTGGTTTTTTTCAACTCCTAGGAACTGGAAATTTTTTGTTGGTATTCAAATTGCATATATACTTTTATCTTATTTTTCAGTAGATTGCATATATTTCCTCAAAATTTTTTGGTCAAATATAGACTCAAAAACACTGTTGATGATTTGCAAGAAAAAGTAAGTTTGAACAAGGCTATAGGTACAGAACTTTTCAGCTTTTATGCTCTTTCTGATGCTTAGATATCCTAGTTTAGGGAAAAATGACTAAGAGGATAGTGAAGTATTGAATAAGTTCTCTGCAGTCAAAGGTCTTTAAGAACTCTTGGCTACACATTTACACTCAGCTCTGTGCTGTCTAGCAAGAAAGGTGGAAACAACTGTTTAAAAAAAGTAACGTTGTTCCAGGCAAAGAACAATGTTGTTGAAGATCACACCTGAACCTGGACTGTGGATTTCCCGCTCCCATTCTAGAAGAAGAGTAATGAGAAATATGCTTTCCTTGAAGAAGGAAAATCTGGGATTCAGAGCTTCTAGAAAGCTGTTTTCTCAAAAGCTGGTTCTGATTCCAAAAAACAATCAGGCTACCATAATTTACGTTGTTGGCAAGAGTTGGAGTCGTGACACCTGCAATAAGAAAGCTCTGTATGTGATATTGGGCAGTGTCTCATAAATCATGCGGTTTGCCAGCTACCTGTCAGGGGAGAAAATCCTGCATGTAAATTTAGACCCACACAAGTGGTTCCTGGATCCAGGGGCTTGTGGATCAGACCTTCCGATCCACCTTCAACACCTTGCCAATATTCTGCCCTGCTAGTGCTCTTCTCTTGGGAAAACACATCTTTATGTCTTCGACAGGAAAAGTTCAGAAGTCTGCTTTTTAATGAAGAAAGTGCAGCAGTAAACTGCCAATCCAGTTCATTCTTGTATGAATTTAGTATATCGTATTAAAAGGAACGGCGGCTAATGTTTTCGAAATGGGATATCTCTACTTAGACACTTCAAATTAAATTTAGATGTGTGAATAAAATTAGCCTGCCTTTCAGGAGAACTTGGCAAATCAATTCTCAACTGAATGTTTCCACCTTGTACTGGGTCTGGCTGGGGCAGAGTTAACTTTCTTCATAGCAGCCTGGATGATGCTGTGTTTTGGATTTGTGGATGAAACAGTCTTGATAACACCAGTGTAGCGGCTGTTGCTGAACAGTGTCAAGGCTTTCTCTTTTTCCCCCTCAGCGAGTAGGCTGAGGATGGGCAGGTGATTGGGAGGCGACACAGCTTGCACAGCTGACCCATGCTGGCCAAAGGGATATGCCATGTTGTATAACGTCACGTTCAGCAATAAAAACTGGGGTAGAGGAGGAAAAGGGGTTTTGGCTTCTGAGGTGGCCTTTGTTTGGAGACTGGCTGGGCATCAGTCTACATGTGAGAAGTGGTGGGCGATTTCCTTCACTTTGCTGGTTTTGTTTTTTTCTTTTTTCTTCTTTCCTTCATCTATTAAACTGTCTTATCTTGATGCACAAGTTTGCTTGCTCTTGTTCTTCCTATTTTCTCCCCTGGGTGGGAGGGAGCGAGTGACTGCGTGAGTGCTTGGATGCTGGCGGGGGACAACCACCACACACCTGTATACTCAGGTATTGACTTTTCCACTAGATTGAGAAGGTAGCAGTCAATTATATTTATAGCCCAACCAATTAAGGAAATGCTTAATCAGCAGCCTCTGATTAAATCACCTCTATTCAGGCAATGAGTAAAGCAGTTACAGAGTGTTCCCCTCTCTTGTTTGCAGTCAGTATCCTGTAAGGGTTTGGATGTAAAGGATGCTACAGTCATTTTCAGGAAGGTGGTATGTATCATCTACTACCTACCCACTCAGCATGAGTTATTGCCACTGTTATTACCACCTCTAATACAGGGGAGAGACTTGTTTATAGTAATGCACTGTCCTAGAATTTTCTTTTCTGGGCAGGTGCAAGTTTTAGTCATACTTGGCTGGTGTCATGCAGTACTTGCAATTGGTTTTAGTTAACTTTGGTAATCCTGTAATAAAAAGAATCCTTTAATATGTTATATAAAATAAGAATCCTATTATAGAGACACTTTTTAGAGACCTAGTAGTAAATGGAGAGTGAATTCTGGTTTTAACAATTTAAAACATTAGTTTAGAGTTGTTGCTGACATTTTTGATGTGTCCATGTAGGCTAACGGAATGTATGCAGCCAAAGTCCTAGAAAAACAATTAATAAAAACAAGCTTTTAACTAAAGCATCTAGCAGTGCACTTGCTTTTTAGTAAATATATGTAAAGTTGTCCTGTTCTAAGTTAGATTTCTTGTAGAAGTCTAAAGCATGTACAAATTTGATATCATCTTCAATATATGTCGATCTTATAGACCTCTTAAAGAGCTAAGAATTAACCTAGTGTGTTACTTAAGAGCACCAGTAAATCATTAGTATTGATTTGAAATGGTTTCCAATAATGTTATATTTTTAGAAATTACATGCAGTGCAAGTATTTTAATGTTTAATAAAATGAATCTAAAGTCAAGAAATTTATTGATTATGTCACATGAAATAGAATGTATCAGTTACGTTTTATTACATTAGGGGTAGTTATAAATGTACATAAGATAACATCTCTATTGAGTTTCAGTGTTAAATATTTTATACAGAAAACTAGAAGTATGTTTCTAAAGATCTGTCTCTAAAAACCCTTGAGAAATTTTTATTGAAGACAATACTGAGAAGTTTTTTCTCCTTATGGAACTAATTCTCTTAATGACCAGTTGACATTATTCTAAAATTCTAAGCTGCAAAATATTTTTCCTAAATTAAGTATATCAATTTTTGAGAATGATCTTAAATGTTCACCATGTCTTGAAATCTAAAAGGTTATGTCCTCTTTTTTTCCCCTGGCTGGATGTATCAATAGTACATCCAGTTACTAGCGTCTCATTCTGCTAATCCAGTGCTTTCATTAACAAAAGAACCTTAATGTTAACAGTTTAAGGCTGGTTTGCTTTAGCATGGACCTAAAGATTAGGGATACTGTTTTAGTTCATTTGTTGGAAGAGAATTGGAATACTAGTTGGTCACGTTTGTTTCAAAGATTTCCCTTTAAAAAAAAAAGGAATTCAGCCCAAATCAAGAGATATGAACTGCCTGTTGTAGTTGGTAGATTTACTTGTCTGAGAACTTTCAGATTCATATCTGAGTTTGTCCTGCTATATATAAGGCATACCCTGATGTAGTACCCAAAAGAAAAAAAAAAAGAAAAAAAAAAGCAAACTTGTAGCTTTTGTCAACATTTTTTTTTTCCCCTTCATAAGAGACTTCCATTAATGGCTCAAGCAATGGTTTCTAATTCTGATGACAAATTAATTTCTTATGATCCAAACTGTTCTCATATGTTTTCTTTTTATGTTTTTCTCTCTTTTTATTTGTTTATTTACTTATTGTTCTGTGTGAGAAAGCCTTTTTGGAAATAGTCTGTTTCTGGAAACAATGAACACAAAGCATCATAATGCATGAAAGGATGGCACATATTAGAGTGTGGATGTAAGTAAAGCAAGCAAACCTTATGCTATGAATGGAGAAAGGCACCTAAATGTTTTTCCAAGACTTTTTGCAGATCTGAATAACTAAGATACAGGTAACTGGTCTGAGTAAATAATCTATCTCTTGCTAAGTTGAAATGTATCCACAGAGAAAGGAAAAAGCTAGGAAAGCTGTCTTTCATCACTTTTTGTATTGAGAGTCCTTCTGCAAACATGTTCATTGTACCAAAGCATCACTGGATTCACTGTGCCCCTACAGACCTTGCTAGCTGTGTTTAAATGGATTTTCTGCATGTGCGTATAAGTACATATGCAAGCATGTAAGTAACAGGGGAAAGGAGGCAAGAAAAAAAGAAAATCCCTCACCATGAGAGGAAATAATTTGTTCCTGAAGAGGCTTGTGGCCAGTGATGGCTTGGTGGACTTTTGGTTGGGTGATCTTACTTTACAAAGTAAGATAAAAAAGGAAGGATGGGATGCTGGAATGTGTAATCACCATACTTTAAGATAGCTTTTCCAAATATGAAGTTAGTAGACACAGAGTCTAGACGGCTGAAACCCTTTGAAAGGTCCTTGATCCAAAAATAACACATTTTACAAATTAGGTGTGAAAAAATCATTAAAAGGAGCAGAAATAAGGTGGTTTGAGTACCTTCCAAAGTGTTTTTTTTTCCTCTTCTTCAAAGGAAAACTCATTTTTGTAGAGTTCTACTAGTTGTTATGTGTTTCGTTTTGCAACTACTGTACTTTAGTTAAAGTTTGGTTAATGCTAAATTCTTTAATGTTTTCAGTTGTAACTTGGTTTAATGATTATGATAATGTCATTTGTAAAAATTCAGTCACTTGATTTCAGCCATCTTCTATTTTTTTACGTGAAGTGTAAGGATTATGTAAGACACTTGTAAAAAGCTGCCCATGTGATTCTCTTAGTGTTACTGAAATATGTGATAAAATACCAGTTCATCAAGGTATACGTATATATAATCATTTTAAAGCAGTATCATTTATAATTCTAAAGCTGAAGATATATGTTTGCATGTATGTATATAACAATATATATTTTTATGTGATTTTGAGATATGCTTTTAAAATGGGAATATATTTAATTTGTAGTTGCTATTTTATTTCATTTTGTTTTGAGGAAGTGAAGATCAGTGTTTTGGCAGAAGGCAAGTTCTTAAATGGCAGGCTTCTCGGGGACTAGGAGTATTGTTTCTTGATTGCTGAGTTTTACTGTATCTTCTCACTATTCATAAATATGTTCTACAAATACTGCAGTTAGTTATTACCTGTCATATTTATTGCATTTTTTCTATATTCACTACATTTTAAAGATACTGGAATACAGATCAAATAATGACTAAACATTGAATCTGAGACATCTGATTTTTTTTTGTTTTGGTAATTCCTTTTCCTAACTATATTGTCTGAAGTATTATCCATCAGTTGTTTTCTGTGGGCTCACGTTCATGCACTCCATCGTAGGTCAGTTCCTCCTAGAAGAATCCCGCCTGATAGAAGCAGCTGAGATGGCAAAAAAAGCAGCTGAACTTGATAATACAGAATTTGATGTTGTTTTCAATGCGGCCCATATGCTCAGGTTAGTTCTTTTACATCTGCCTTACTTGATTTTCCTCCCTTCTTTTGGAGGAAAGAAGTCTTTGTAACCTTTGCTTACACAGGGTTCTTTTTAAAGCCCAGCAAGTCTTTTGAACAATTCAATATTGCTAATAAGATAAAAAGAGTTGGAGTGAAACTGTTGCAGGATTTAGCACTTTCTGTTTCTAATGTTCTATGCGTTATCTCGTAATTTCTTACCTTTAAAACTTCTGTTGTTCACAAGCAGGTAATCCTTTTTGCTTGCATACAAGAAGAAGCATTTCTTTTGTGAAGAACCTTCTGCAGGATTTCCTTTCACCTGATTTTTAAAAATTTAGGGTGCATAGCAACTGCAAATAATAGACCGTATTTCTGATCTGGATGTAACTAGACAATATTGAAAATATCACATTTTATGTTAATATTAGTAGGGAACAGTACGATAATTAGAAATCTAAATATTCCCAGGCTAATAATGACTTTGAGACTTATAGGAGCCCTTAATGATATTATCAGAATCTGTGATTTAAAATGTAGTCTTATATTTAATTGTGTTCTCCTATCTGAATAGAATAAAATTTTAGACTTCTTTTTTTCCTTTTAAAGCTGTCAGACCTGGATATTCAGTAACATTAAGCTTCTGCCTGAACATTATCATTAAACTCACATTACTGTAATGGGTATCCTCCATGCTTATTTCTAGGATAACTATCTAATTATTGTCTATTGTCCGCTTAACAGCTGTGAGGATACTTGATTTCATTTAGATTATATCTATGCTTAGAAAATGCTTGAAAAAGGAAATAAAAAATGTACTTAATTAGTACAAAACAGTTATTGAGAACATTTCTCTAATGAAGATATCTCACTTGGCTGTTTATACTTTTAACATTTAGAATACACAATGAAAGGAAAAGAAAATGGTATTAAAGAGAAGGTAGAATCAGCTTCAGCCAAGTGACCTGTGTTTCAAAATGAAGGGTTCTATACCAGGATTTTGAAATAAGCCCCAAAACGCCCTTTGAGAAATAACTCTCACTGCTTGTAGATTAGAAAGGAAACCAAGACAAATGGTTCACTGGTGAACAATAGTTTGACCTGCCACAGGTGTATGAGCTATTTTAAGGATCCTTCCCTTCCTCCCGATTATTTTCTGAATGATATCTCTTGAAACAGAATTCAGCAATTCGAAACATTTAGGTTAATGAAACAAATTCACAGGCAGAAGCATAGCAAGTTAGGCATGAAAGCTGAATCCAGAAGGGTATAAAGTGTGTCAGACTCCTGATTTCAGTGAGTGTGTTGCAGAAGTTGGTTTAATGGTGTGATTTTTTTTTGTGGGTATTTTAAAATGTGGTGGCATAGATCAATACTATTTTGAGAATAGGTTTAATAAATCTCCTACTTTCTCTGTGAGCACTGACTGAAGCATCCCAGGTCTTGAAGGCACATGTCTTTACATCGGGATATGAGTATTTTTTCACTCTCAGAGTAAGAGCTATGCTGCTATACTGTACATCAACCGTGGTTACCCTGCTTGATCTGGTTGGGAGTGGACACTTTTTGGGAGGTTTTGACCAGCATTGAGCTCAGTGATTCTAAACTGCATTCTCTATTTTAGCTGTAAGCAAAAAACCAAAAACTTTAAAAAAAAAGAAAACCCACCAAACCAAAACCCTTAAAAACAAAAAAAAAGGCCTGGTGGTTTAGTTTATCTAGAATCCAACTGTGCTCCTTTGGGATACCCAGTTGGTCTAGTTTTCACTTAAATACTCAGCTTTCTTTGGGAAAGATCGTAATGTCTTCCTAATATTCTCTGGGAGTCTAAAGTGGTCTAGAGAATGTAGCAAGAGTCAGGGTGGCAAGATTAAATTCAGTGCTGCCAAGTATTTGCTTAAAACTGCATGTGTTATGATCTGACTGATTCTTGCTAAAGGTTATGATTCTGTTGTCTGCCTTTTTTCACTGCATTACTTAGCAATTTATTCAATATATTGCTTACAGAATAGTTCTTGGACAAGGGGAATGTATATTCACACATTAGGACAGAGCAGCTACAAATCCATCATGAGTCTGTGGGACTTCAGAAGAAGCTGATTTTCAGGATATTTAGAATGATGGAGAGCTGAGGTGATCCCAAGAGGAAAGCAGATACCAAGATAGAAAGGAAGAAGGAAAGAAGGGAGTACTCAGACTGGCATACAGTGACACAGCTAGAAACTGTGGATGCTAAACATGGTCATAAATGAAAGGCTGAAATTATTAAATATGATAGTTTCACGTAGGTGACCAACTGCTCTTTAGGTACCGTAGATAGCTATAAAAACTGACTGGTGAGTAAGAATTTTGAATGGACTGCACAGCTGTGAGGTAGAAAATATAGAAGTTCACAGGGCAGGAAGTGACTTAACTGTTGTGAGAGAGAAGGGATAAATTTTAGAGGTATGTTGTGAATTAAGAGACAGAAATTGATATTAATGTGGATGATGCAAGGTGTCCAAAATGACTAGGAGATAATAACAGCAACTTAGATTTTTGTGTAAATTCTAATATTTTTTTTCAGACCAAACACTCTATCCAATAATGTACTGTTGAATTAGAAAGGAATCATCTTTCCCTCCTGTCATACTCCTGTTTCCACATCAGCCCAAGGAGTGTCACCAGATTCAGAAACATGTAGACATTTCTTTAGAATTGCAGGCAAATTCTTTCAAATTTGGGTTATAGCTGCTTTGGATGGAAAACAGTCACAGCATTCCCTCCAAGTCCAATTTATTTTTCTACTCTAGTGCTAAAATATTTTCCTTTTTTTAATCCCTTTACTCTCTGAGAAAAATGTTTAAATTAAAATGCAACCTAAATAAAATTTAGCAAGTTTTGAAAATTTTGAGCAAGGCATAGACTGGAATGCTGTGGGTTAACTTTTTTTTCTTAAATTTGCAACAGAATTGTTAGCTCTGTCCAAATGCAATAGCTGTATTTATAGATAGCCTGTTCTCAGTTTAACAGTCACAAGAAAGACTTCTGCTCCTTCTGTCAGGTATTCCAACACCGTTTACTTCCTGTCTTTGAGACTTGACTACTATCTGAAGCTAAAGTCAAGAAAAGAAATGGGTTAGTTCTGTTTGCATTATTGAGAGGCCTCCCTGTTCCTAATTACACAAACATAGTTATTAATTTTTTGCCTCTATGACTTCTGTAGAATCCTGATAATGCAATGCCAGATGAATCAAATCATCTGTAATACGGGTGAGATGTGGGATGAATGTAATTAATTTCTTTGCAACAGTCTGGTAACTTTTAACTTGCATAGTACTTGCCTGTAAAATTTGTTTTCTCAACAAATTTGTTTTCCAGACAGCTTCATTCAAGGGTCATGTCGCTGTTTGGGTGGTTCTTCTTAAACCAGTAACTGGTCATGTGTTTTACTTTTGTAGTATTTGTTGTGCTCTTGCTTATAGCCTCAGTTTGAAGCCTTTCAGCAAAGCTAGATACATTTTAATGGAATGTAGTGAAGCATGTATTTGTAATGCCATATGGTGGCTGTAGCTTCAGTGACTGAGTCATGTATTAACAGTGCTAAGTTTCACTTTGTAGTTGTATACTGAGGTGAGTTGCCATGAGATAGGTTTCCTGTGATCTAGGGGATGATTACTTTGAGAATAAGGAATGACAGTGTAGTGGCACCGCTGTACTGATCAGAAACAGGAAAAGAGCTTCATGTTGTCTCCAAATGAAAACAAGCATCGGAAGAAGAGCTTTGCTTAAAAGCACATCTTGTAGGAATAGGTTTTTTTTTCATGCTTCTGTAAGACAGTGGATTGTTGTGGGAAACATTCATATTACATGAAGTTATAGCACGTTTATTTGCTATTTGAAAACAGAAGTCTAGAGCAACACTACATGACATGGTGTTTGTTTTCCAGTGAATTTCTATGAGGGTATTTTGGCTCTCTAAAGTACACTGACTGTTTGAACACAGAGTGTAGGTCCTGGCACAGTCTCGTAGGCACAAGTTCACCCTATGTTATTGCCTAAACAGATTTTATTAATTCTTTAATTACTGTCCATGTGCTTAAATATATATATGTATGTATGTAAGGCTAAGCATGTAGTCTATGTAAATTTTGTAACTGTTGTAAAACAGAAAATGTGAATGAAGGATTACATGTATGGAATCTGATTATGATTTTGCTGTGACACAAAAAGGTCCATTAAGAATGCCAAGTATCGACATTCAGTATTTTGAAATAGGAATCTCTTTGAAGAAAACTTCTTTATAGCTGGACTGACATCCATGATTTCACTTAAAAAAAAAAAAAATCAACGGTCTGAAGCCTTATGCCAAGCAATAGGCAGGTTAAAAATAACCCTTTCCCGTTCACATGTTTATGTATCTAAACCAGTAAACTTTGGTGGTGTTTGTCTCTTAAAGCAATATTTTTTCCAGTGATCAACATAAAGATTCAAAATGAATGCAAGCTGAATATAACTGAGTGTCAGGAGAACCTGAGAGCAATGTGTTGCCAAGCACATTTGTGAGGTATCACTAGCAGTCAGCTGGAACAAAATACAGGGAACTGGTAGGTCTGGGGGCTCAGGTTAAGACATATGAGAAAATAAAAAGAGGAGACATTTTTGTCCCTTAAAATAAGATTGAATGCTAGGTGTTAATGGGGGAAATCAGATGTGTTTTCAAGGTCAGTTCTCATGAAAAGACTTAGGATAGAAGTTGAAATATAACTAATAACTATGAAAAGAACTCTCTCTTCCAAATTTCTCTTTGCTTCCTTTCCTTCCTTTCTGTTTTATTATCAACATTTTATCTAATGTTTTAGTCTGATGTGAATTACGTTTCCTTTAGTAATGTCCTTCCATTGTTTGACATTGATCCAGAGTCCTTTACTGCTCAGTGGCATAGGGTTACTGCAATTTCCTACCTCTGTGCCTTTTATTTTTCTCAAGGGAAAGCCATTCCAGGGCTTAACATAATGAATTTCTACTTTAGATTTCCAGTGAAAATGGGAACCAGAATTCTGCCGTATCTTAGCTAAAGGAACTGTTGCTGAATGCTCCAGAAATGGAACTGGCATTTCCCTGACCAGACTAGTGTGGTGTGCATTCATTTCTATAAACCGTTTTTAATGAAGAACTATAAATTCAAACTGATTTCAACTTAGGAATTAATGATCCATGTTTCAAGATGTACGTGTGGGATGAAAGCAAGCCATGTATTTCCACTGGGCTAAAAGGGGACAGGATTTTAATTTGTTCCATGTTCACATGCCAACAACACTTTTTGGAGGTGAAGTGCACCGTCTGTATCTGCCTCTTGGGTAAGGCACCTTGTTTATGGTGCAGAATTTCACCACGTTCAGAAATGCTTTGTTTCCTGACAGTTCTGTGCAAACAAGAAAAAAAAGCTCTGTGACATGTTTCATTTTATGTGCCTTGTAGTAAATCCTGAAATTCGGAAGTATGAGATTTTTTTTTTTCCAGTCGTTTCAAGTGCTGCTAATGCCCAGCAGGAGTGATTCAGAAGCATGTTAAATGAATATTTTTAGACATTCAATCGTTTCTAACCACTGCAACCACTGAGTCGATGATACATGTGCAAAGTAATTTAAAACAGTTAACAGGTATAAACCAGGTTCTACTTGACAAATTGTTAGTCAGGAAGTGGTTTCAGCTTTCACATGAATTATGTGAGAAACTTCAAAGGGATTATCCTTCCTCCCTTTCTCCTCCCAAGACCAGTAACTGTAAAAATGTGTTGATTGGGATTAATTGCCTAGCATGTATTGTGTGACTAATGTTTAAAATTTGGGTGGATGGAAATATAAAATTAGAACACAATTTGATCACTGAACAACAAAGCATGTAAAAGCTCATGTAATGAACAAGGTAAAATCTCCAGATACAAGTGCTCATTTGATTGATACTCTTTGAACTAGTAACTGTTCTCAGAAGAAGAAAAAGAAAAAAAAACAACCAACCCTACTCAGTGTTATCCTTGTTTTCTAATTTTTCCATTTTATATCACAGAAATGCATCTGTAATCACATACCAAACACAAATATGCTGAAGATCTCCCGTCCTAACTCTTCTATGAAGAGACCTAACTCTTAATAGAAAAAAAAGCAAATAACTTTAGCAGAAGATGTGTAGCCTGCCTGATAGTCCTGCTTCGCTGTTCTTACATATTTACCATCTTTCTCATGACATGTATGTGATCAACTGATATTCATTGGGCCAGTAGCCAAAATGAATAGTTCGAGGGAAATTGAGAAGGTGGAGACAAAAGGAGAAGAGAGGAGTTTGAGAGAAGAGATAAAAAAGGTCTGCTGAGACAAAAGTGTGCTTGGATTTCTTTGGCAACGTACTGCATTTTCATTTGAAGGCATTAAACTGAAAATTCAGGAGAAGAAATAAAAATTAAACTACTAGGAGAATGTAGATGCCATCTATATTAGTGAGGAAAAGAAAAAGAGGTGAGCTGATACTGCTTCAGGTACCTAGAAACTCATCTTATTCCCCTGGGATATGAGATCTAAGTTTAAATCCCCTCTCAGACTGATGTGAGTAAACGTTGAAATCAGAACTCTCTTTTCTGAATTAATTCCCTTAATCATAGAAACCTATTTTTGAGAAATCATTGTATTCTCAGATTTTTTTTTTTTTTTTCTGGAATGATAGTGTTCTTGGGGAGGCACAAAGAAAGGAACTGCATTATTGTATAATCTACAGCTTCATAATTTACTGTTAAAGTATGGCTAATTACAAAAAATGAGCCAATGTTTTTCTGGTGAAGACTGGTACATCTCTGGTTTTGCCTCAGATGAGTGTTTGGCCTTCTGCATTTCTCTCCAGTGTGTACTAACATCATTTCAGAACTAAAAAGAAAATAAGGTAGGCAAAGAGGATTTGTGATAATGGATATTCTGAACTATAAAAAAATCTTTTAGATTAATATATTTTGTGCATTTGTTAGGCTAATATCCTTAAACAGTGGGGAGTAGTTGCAGTATTTTGGTTTTAGCTATGCTTCTTTAGGTATGGTTTCTTTTTTAACCCAAATGAGGTGTAAAATGAGGTGTAACTATATTGGTTTTTTTCTGTCCTGATAGACAAGCCAGTCTCAATGAAGAAGCTGAGAAGTATTATGAAATGGCAGCAGGATTAAGACCTAATGTAAGTACCCTCTTAACGATTTCCATTACTTAAGTTGATGAACGTGCTACAGTGCTGAACCCTTTGCTTTGAGGAGAAACTTCTTGCTGGAGCATTTGATCTCTCAGCCTATATTATGTACGTTCTTTTAATGGTTAATTATTGGATAGTCAGATAAAGCTGTTCATTTGTCAAACCAATCACTATACTTTCAAGTTACCTCAATGAAGTGTTCTAGCAACAAGTCTTACTTGGCTAACATACTTGGAAAAGATTTCTAGATTTAGATTTATTTATCTACTTTTAAATGTGTTAAGTTTGGAAAGCTCTCCTAATTCCATCTATTTTCACTAGTAAAAGAGAATGAAAGGCTATTCAGTGATCCACTGTTTAAGCCATTTTAAATAATACATTTATGCCTTTTCCTCTGTCATGAGCTTCTGGTAAACATTGTTGTTCAACAAACTTAAATATGATTTTACCTCAGAGGTATTTACCTCTAAGTTTGTTGTATATTGGCAAAGAAATGCTTACTCCTTGAAGCAGAAATATGTAGGAGTATGTGGCAGACCCTTTTTAAAAAGAAAAGCTCATTTCCAATTTTATTGCATCAGGAACTAAAATAAAATACTTTCTTTTTACCATTTTTTACTCAATGTTGTATTTCTTTTCAATTACTTTCACATTTTGGGAAAAAAATACTCATGAATATAAATGGGGAAGAATTTATTTTAAATACCTAATACTTTGTCTATGCAATAAATCAAATCTAGAACACATTCCTGTCGCAGAAGTCTATAGTGCCAAATTTGAGGATACAAGTTAGCAATTTTAGTTAAAAAAAAAAAAAAAAGAAAAAAAACAAGTAAAAAAAACCACACCAGGCTTAAAACGAGTTTTCAGACCAGAGGATCAAAAGCAACACCAGCTAAAACTCAAAACAAGCTAACCAAAGTATAATGCAAAAACCCCAAAATAACTTATTCATATGAATGAAATTCACTTTCACACCATTTCTTAAAAAAAACTCTCCAAAATCTATGTATTTCTTTAATTCATACTTTGTGAGATAACAATTTAGACTTTGTGATTCCTTATGCTTTCAGATGCAACACTTTTGGTTTTTTTCTGAGTGGATACCTTAATGTTGAAAGAATTCCCTCAGTTGCCTCAACGTTGGTACCGTTCCTCTTCTCTTTTCTGTGGTTCATTGTACTCTCAAAATGTTTCTCAGAAACTCAGAAATATATTTATTCGTATATAACCATATATGAATATGATTATATGCATGATGTTTCTCAGAGAACTTTGGAAGTAACTGAGGGCTTCTAGCTCATGGCAGTGGTACTATAAAAGTTAGGTATTTCTAGGTGTTGCTGACAAGCTTTACATGTTAAGACCAAAGTATCCTTTTTGCAGGATAAGATCATCAGAACAGTTTATTATAGCAACTTTCTTCTACCTTTGATTAGTTTAAGTTAAAATCTAATAGGTACTGCTGTTCAGCTTTCTTTAAGAGATAATTTCACTTTTATGTTCAAGATGGTAAAGTTTAACTTTCTAGCTAAGCATAGCATGCATATGGTTCACGTCTTTTTAAAAATATTTTCATGATGCAGAGTGGGAAAGTTGTATCCGCTTTCACTGCCAGCATCAACTGTCTGACGACTGTACAAATGCAATCTCTCAAGAATGAAAATAAAAATGTAGTCATACATTTCTTTTTTCTTATTATTAACTGTGCTGGTTTTGGCTGGGGTAGAGTTAATTTTCTTCATAGTAGCTAGTATGAGGCTATGTTTTGGATTTGTGCTGAAAACAGTGTTGATAATACAGCGATGTTTTCGTTATTGCTGAGCAGTGCTTACACAGAGTCAAGGCCTTTTCTGCTTCTCACAGCAAGTAGGCTGGGGGTGCACAAGAAGTTTGAGGGGAACAGCTGGGACAGCTGACCCCAACTGACCAAAGGGATATTCCATACCATATGATGTCATGCTCAGCATATAAAGCTGGGGGAAGAAGAAGGAAGGGGGGGACATTCGGAGCGGTGGCGTTTGTATTCCCCAGTCACTGTTATGCATGATGGAGCCCTGCTTTCCTGGGGATGGCTGAACACCTGCCTGCTGATGGGAAATGGTGAATGAATTCCTTGTTTTGCTTTGCTTGCGTGAGTGGCTTTTGCTTTACCTATTAAACTGTCTTTATCTCAACCCACAAGTTTTCTGACTTTTACTCTTCTGATTCTGTCCCCCATCCCATTGTGGGGGGGGAGCGAGCGAGCAGCTGTGTGGTGCTTAGCTGCCTGCTGGGTTAAACCACAACATTAACTCTCAAATTTACCATAATAGTTTCAGAGTGGGAGGAAAATAAGTCACTCGAGGAGGTTTTCTAGGTAGTAAGCAATATAATGCAGACATGGTAAGACAGAAGCTCCCGATCTTTCCAAAGGAGTATGGAATGCAAATTAGTGAAATCCTGTTTACTTCACAGCTACATCTGTACTGGTAAATTAAATGTGCCAAGAACTATTCTCTGGTGTTGATCCAATCAGCTTCTCAGAATGTGCCCAGGTACTGTCTGAGAGACTGCAGTGGCCCAGTCCAGAGCTAAGTAGGAACCATCCTCACAGCTTGAAAATGCCCACAGTTTAATTTGTTATTTTGGATATAGCCTGTGTATCCTCTCACTGTCTTATGAATATGAAGGATCAGCAAAATTATGTGAGTCAACATGCTAAAGAAATATCCTTAAGCAAAATATAGTGCTGAAGGATTTTCATTTTATTTTTTTGTATCCATCACTAATGATCTAGAAATATTTCTTTGTAGAAAATTCAAAATACTAGATGTTTGAAAGTGATGTAATGTACAGATGCATGCATACATACAGTTCCATATAGATACACATATCTATATTTGTGTGCACCTGTTTAATGTTAGTTCCTAAGAGGTCTGTTCCCAAATTCCCTCTCAGTGAGAATATTGTGGCAGCGCTGAAGTCTCATTCTGTGAAGTGGATCAGCCTTATTCCAAGAACAATTAAGTGCTAAAAGTATCTATTTAACAAGAACCTTCCCCTTTCTGGTGCTTGAGGTGGTACCTGTTGCCATTAATGAATTTTGGATCAGGATCCCAAGTAAACTGGCTCTCTGCTTTTTTTTCAGCATGATTTTTTTTTTCTCCTGTGGTTCCCCAATCACTCCTCCAAATCCCAAGTTGAAGATCCATTTCTCTGTTACCAACTCTTTTCTTGTTCACTGTACCAAGACAACTAAAGTATCAGTTATTCTTTAGAATTAGACCCATGCCTAGCTCCTGAGAGATTTTCAGCTAGTGCAGCCTGAAACAAAACTCAGATTTCCATTCTCTTGCATCCATTTCTTTACAAATATTACATATTGTGTAATATCTCTAATATCACTACTGTAAAATACCATCCTTAGCAGCAATAAGAGATGTTAATAATACTACAAACTCAATCTTTTACTGTTTGTTAGTGAATTTGTATGCTCATTGAGCTTTCATGACCATTTTTGTTCTCAGCATTCTTGCTTTGCATCTCGCTTTGTTTTGCATTCCTTTCTTCGGTTTCTCAACCACTCCTGTTGCTTTTGGAATGAAGCAATACTTCATACACAGTACTTCCTCACCTGTTTCCCAACGTATAAGCCCCTTGGATCCAGAAACTGCTCTGCTGAGCTTTTCTACACCCAAGTCCAGTTTAAATGGCCATCTGAGTTATGACTTTCAGAGCTACTTAGTTGGCTATTTCAATGTTTTTTCTCAGACAGCAATCTCCACGCTTGCATTTGTCTCCTAAGCAAGCTGCCTTTTATTTCAGTGTCTCAAGATTGGGGCACAACAGGAAGCAACCAATATGCCTTCATGTCTGAATCAAATTCTCACTCAACTAATCCATTTTTATAAAAGTTGTGACTAAGAAGGCTAAAAACATCCCCAGAAAAACAGTATTCAGTTACAGGAGAAATGTAACTTCTCTGAAACATGCAAGCCATTGTTTTTAAGAAAGCAAACATAGAAAGATTTTATTTTTGTAGTATTGGGGGTGATTCATTCATCATTGAACTAATTCTGAGAGGATTGAAAAATACTGAAAATACTATTTATTTTCTCCATGAAAATCTTTATTACAATGAATAAAGTATTTGCAAAAAAATTATACCCAGTAAAGGAACAACTGAATACAGCACAGATGTGTTAAAATATATGTCCACATTTTGAACGTCATCTTTGCTTTTGGAAACATCTTCATTCTGCAGAGTGTAAAAGAATGAAAACACTTTGGTACAATAGCAACACCAGCTGAAATGCAGCTTGGGTGCAAAGAAAAAAACAAATCTGTCTAATATTATTTTTCCAGATTTAGAACTAACTGTTCTCTTAATAATGTTCATGATTGGCCTTATTTGCAGTAGGTGTGTATTTATCTTCTATGAAGTAATTTCCAGTCAAATTTCAGAAGAGCAGTATTTTCTGTAGAATATAGTGCTACTGTGGAGGTGGGAATCATTTGTCTTAAACTCCACTGAAGAAGCAAGCATTCTCAAGATTATGTCTATTGATTTCCAAATAGGCTTCACGGAGTTGACTTTCCTCTGGAGAGCCAAGGGGGAGAGAGGAATCCAGGAAGCAGTTCGGAGAAGGAATCTACTTTTATTTGCTATGAATCATTTCTTACAGGACTCTCTTTTCCTGCTTCAACTCTATAGGTAACCTACAGAGACTAGCTTCCCTAGCCCCTGGATCTTTTTGAATACTTTCCAAAAAATGCATTCCCACATTGCATGTTTACCATGATCAAAACAAAATCATTTTAGAGCCTTCTCAGTGAGAAGCACATATGTGTTTGTTCTAGCAATGTTGGCTTGGATGTATGTTAATCACATTAGTCTAATCTTAACAAATTCAGTTGCATGAAGAAATGAAAGTGTGTTTCTAGGACAGCAAGACATTTATGCAGTAATTATTCTGAGTGGGAGTATTGCTGAGGAAAGTCTGTATTCAGAGATGGTTTCTAGGTGCCCTACATCTTGTAATGTTCACAAACCAGGAAATTGTTTTAACAAGTTGTTAGGCGCTCTAAAATGTGAGCTTTAAGCTCGCTTTGTTGTGGAAAAATCAGTCATCCAGAAACTCTCTTTAAATTGGCATTCTTTACAAGAATGTGAGATATTGACTTAAGCTTCAGCTTTTATTCAACTTTTAAGACATCATTTGTGTAATAGAACTGCATTTCTAATTTTTTAAGTCTGAACGTGAAGCAGCCAATGTTTAAAAATCTGCTCTAGAACCCCCACATATGGCCAATGGCTCTTGAGAAGAAAAGGCACTTTGAAGTACGACCTCAAGAGTATTAAATGAAAGAGAGCGCACCCGAGCCTTAAGACTTTGAGCCACCACCTTGAGCTGATTGGCTTAGAAGCATTCCTCAAGGAGGTGCCATGACCTGCAAGTCACTACCATCCCAACCACATATTAGTGCTGCTTGCAATCTGCAGCTCATGACAGCTTTAAGCCCCATGTCATCGGCACATTGTCAGAAACAGCTGTTTCCACTCTACCACTTCAAAAGGGCTTGATTAAATGTCTTACTGTAACAACATACATAAAGACACACACATAGAATGAGGGGGAAAGGAGAAATGTACCTATAAGCAAAATAAATACAATTTCCACTGGATGGTTTAATCATGATGTGGGAGACTAAACCATTGCTTGACTTGAAGGGTTTATGTAATCAGTTAACACAATATCATATTAAAAAGCAGTTTCCATAAGTGCTTCTTTTATTTTTTTCCCCAGTGCTGGAATACAGATTTCATGTCAAAGGCTCCAGGCTTGCAATAAGCTCTACCTCGAGCTGTCTAACAGTTGAAAGAAGAATCCTGGTGATTTCCAGATAATTGACTGTATTTTTATAGCCACCTTATAGATAACATGCTTTCAGTGCCTCCTTATGGAAAGTGTTCATAATAGATGGGTTTTATTCATGGCAAGACCTCTAAAAATGAATATATTTCTGATAGTACATACATCTTTAAAAAATAAAGTAGATGTTGGATTTTGTCTTGAAACATATGTAACCAAGATCTGCTTTATTATGTATTTTTATCTTAGGTGTTTCCATGCCAAATTTCCCTATTTGACTTTCTCCTGAAAGTCAAGTAATTCTCTCATGTAGCTTTACCAGGCTAGGAGTAATTGTGAGGGAGACGGCTTTAATGCATTTTTCCAGCTTTGTTAAGGTCATGTCCTGTTATTGCCAGGGAGAATTTTCACAAAACTTTTAAGAGCTCCTGCTATGTTAGTTCTGCTGCTGATGGCAGTAATGGATGGGTTAACAGTGATTCTTAAATTGTCTGCAGCTGATCCTCAACTGACAAAAAACTGGCACTGTTCCACACTTCACTGGATCCAATGTCCTCCTCACACTGCTCCAGGGATACTGCAGATCCCTCACCGATGATGAATCTATTGCTCCTGCAGCTCTTTCGAGCAAGTCTACCTAGTCGCTGTTATCCAAACCCAACTGGAGAGTCTTGCCATCATACTCCTTGCTTCCAGAGCATAGTACAGATAAAGCTGACATGGTCCTCTGGAGAAACAGTACATATATGATTTTTACACTATGTATTATTGCCAGTAAAGTATGACACTTGCCACTTGAGAATGCTTGTTTTAAAATGTTCTTCTGTCTGTTTACCTGTTTATTCAAAGTAATGAACATATGGCAGTCTTTCATCTTTATGTATTGGTGCCATGGAATGACCACAGAGCTGTATTTTTAGGTAGTTAGTATCCAGCAGATTCACCTGTTCAGTTGTCTTCCATTACTTGTGTCCGCCTTTACAGAAAATACAAAAGTGGGCCATGTGGGGCAGGTGGAGCTTCTGCTGATTGCCTGCCTGCCCCCTGAGCTGCTCCCAGCTTCTCCTGCCCTGTGTCAGGGCTGCACAGCTTCCCACTACCAGGACCAGCTGCTGCTAAGCCTCGCATTGTTTAAGGCTTCCTCCCAAGGCTGCCAAACTTTCTACCTCAATGATATGAATGGCTGTGGATTCCTTCCAGCCCAGCAGCACTCTTGGCCTCCTGAAAATGCCTCCTTTCTTTTCTCCTGGTGAAGGTGTGAGGAATAAGAAAACTTCCCAGGATCGAGTTTTTCCTCTCTTCCTGCTCTGTTGCTTCCTAAAGACTGAACCAATTGTTACAGGGCATGCAGGACTTTTAGGGACTAAAAAGGGTACTGTGGCTTCCTAATGAGAAGATAGACATGACTGATGTGAACTGTATTTCCAGATGGCATACTTCTAATAGTTTGACTTCAGACAGATACAGGGGTGGGAGGCTTAGGCATGGATCGGCTCTACGGGGAGAGGAGATAGTGGAACACCCTGTGAGAAAAGAGGACACCACTCTCTGATCTCATGAGAGAGCACTTTCTTGGTTACTGTGACTTGCATAGACTTTCCCTGTTGACAGGCAATAAAAGACTGACTCTAAGATTTGATATCAGAATAGCTGTGACATTTTTCAGCCTGCCTAGCAGAAGGCTGACTTAGCCTAAAGGTTGTGCAGAATGGAGAAATTCAAGACAATTAATATTAACTGAATGCAAGCTACCCTTCATTTCAGGTAGAAAGGCTCTTCAGTGTTTGCACAGAAATAGCAACGCTTCTCCACATAAAGAGTTTATCCACACATGAACTCTCTCTGCCCCTCCTGAGCTGGAAAGCTTTTTAAATCTAATCTGGCCCCCCAGCTCAATTTTCTGTTGTTGCTGTTGTTGTTGCTTCACCCCTTTCAGGTCCTTATACTCAGTTCATCCTTCTTGTCTGGTGCTAAGTGCAAGGCAGATATGTTATCTCTGTCCAGCTATTTGGCAAAAACTCTGTTTATTCTTTTGAACAAAAAGTTATTTTTCTATATTTGCAATTATATTTGTTCATGGTCCTCCTAAGTATTTTAAAGACACATTTAGTTTTTTTGTCGTGCACAACTGTCAGCTTCAAGACAGGCTTGTGTACAGGCTGTTGTTCTGAATCTTAAAGTATTCCTACTTCGGCAGAGATTAGTGCCTCCCACCTTAAAAAAAACAACACACAAACCAAACAAAAAAAAACCATATAGCATTTCCCATCTCTGTGATCTCCATCAGGGGACAAAGAAAGAACACAGGCTATAGGAATGGGGATATTTACCTGTATAACTGAAGCACAGTATTGGGATGAGTTGTATAATTTGGAAACCAATTTAGTCGGTTGTGGAAAACGGTGAATTTCCTTTGGGAAATACATGAGAATATTTTATAGCCTTACCCCAGAAAACTCTACGTGCATTTTCTCATGCACTGTAGCAGCTCTGTGAAAGCAAAGATTGAACGTGCTTTTGGCTGATGACGGAGTACTTAAATCTGGTTCTCGAAAGCTGGAAATCATGTCATTACAGTTCTCAGCTTCAGTTTTGTGAGAGTTAGATTATGGGGACTTCATTTGTACTCTTTTCTTCTGATTATACAAGCAGTTAAATATGCAAATATCTGAGATCGATTGGCTCACTCAGTGTAATTTGTGAGCTTTGGAATTGAATTAAAATGCCTTTAAGTTGCTGTCTATTTCCCATCTAGAATAATTTGTTGTACATTGATATCCTAATCAATACATAAGTATTTTGTCTGTGCAAGTTCTAAATGACTGAAATGAAAATACATTTGAGTTTCTTATGTTTACACAGATATTGCATTGCAGTAACACCATTGACTTGTTTAGAGTTGCTTCTCTTTCTCCTGCACGTGAGAGGTAAATTGGGCTCTGTAGTTCCTGATTTCTTCAAGTGAAATTATGCAAGCAGCTATGAACTCTTCTTAACTCTTCTTAACTTAAAACAGTAAACTGCATACCCAGAAACACTCTGCAAAGTAAGCCAGAAACTCGTTGTCATTGTGATTTGGAGTGCTTTTTGTTTCATTTTTAGCTATGAAAATGTTTACAAATTTCCCATAAATATTAATCCTTCTACAGTCTAATTATTGGCGTAATGTATTTTCTGAGTCGTTCATCTTCATGAACTGTAAAATGTATAGACATGCTTTTCTTTACGGGCGGAACAAATGTTGGAAATAAGCAACTATATACTAACTCCTCTTTTCTAATCTAATTAACCTTTAGATCTTTATTAAATCATCAATTACTCTTACCAAGAACATTGAAACAGTAATTTTATGCTTAACATGTAATTTGAGAGAAAGAAACTCTCTGATAATTCACGCGCTATTCGCTTTGGACATAGGTCGTATAAGGTTTTCGGTATGTCTGGTGGCAATCCCTTGTGCTGCTTGAGGCTGCTAGTAAAGTCTTTTCTTAACAAAAAAAAATACCCCAGAGTATTTTGTTTTAGGCACTCATTTTCTGTTGTAGGCTCTGTTGCCCACAGTGTTCAAAATGTTTATGTGACTAAATCTCCAAAAAGACTATGTTTTCAGAAAAATCATGAATGTTTATTATTAGTTCAGTGATGTTTCCTAAGAAGTTAATCACCCAAGTCTTAAGGTATAGGTTCTGTTTTCTCTCCAGGCTCTGTATCTGTTTTCTCTGTATCCTACCTAGATAGAGAACACTGTTCTTCCGATCCCATCGGACGATTGTAATTCTCAATGGATAGGTCATAAATCCTCCAAAGAGAAGAAATTCTCATACCAAATAATACTTGAGCTATTTTATTGTCAAGACCTTGATTCAGAAATTTTGTAGGACTGTGCCTTAGTTAACTTGAACGGAAATCTTAGTGTCCTCACATTTCTTTTTCCGTTTTTTAATACATATTTTCATTATGCAAATCTGAAGTCTTTATCTGGTATATAGATATGTTCAGTCCACCAGTCAAAATGCAGGAAAAAGCATGTGATGTCAACTAGGCCTGTGTCTTGGCGTGCAGATTTGTTTCATCTAGCGTTTTTCATCCACATATTAGTTAGACCAATAACTTCTTTTTTCTATGATTACTTTTCGGTATGAAAATAACTGTGCAACAGTTGTGCTTGTACTCAACTATGATGTTCATTTACTGAATAATTAAAAAAATAGGTTTGCAAAACTAATAGGAAGTCACAGCCTAGATTTGTACTATTGATTTACACAAAATGAATCATCATGCTTTGAGATGATGGGAGGCAGTAGTTTGTAAATATACAGTCTCTTTGCTGAAATTGTGAAGTGAAGATGGTGTATCATGGATAGACCTATGCACTTGATTATGATTGACAGTCTGATAGTAATATTGCAGGGGTACTATGCTGCCTGCATCTGTTCCTGGAGAGAGCGAGATTGGCTTTGCCGTGTGAGTGTAGCCGTCAGTGTCAATAAAAAATAAAGTGCCATGAAATATAGAACTCACAGCAGTAGATTAGCATTTCAGAAATGAAACCATCTGTTTGAACTCAATTAAAAGAGAATCCAGCAAGGTTTTTACTAATAGAGTATTCTAGTGCTGATTCTGGAAACAATGCAATGAATTTATTATGCAATTAGAACTGATAAGAAAGTGTTTTTAATGCTCATTAAATAAACCCAGCAACAGTACATTCTTAGTAGGATGTTTTGCAATAAATAACTTCCTAATTTTCTTCCTAATCTATAGTTCTGATGTATTTCTCATTATAGGAATGATTTTTAGTTGTGGCATATCCTATTAGATTTTTTTTCCCCCACAAGTTCTGGAGAACTTATGTTTTGGTTTCACAAGATGGTTTTGATGCAACTGCTCTTCTCCCCCACTTTCCCACACCTCCGAGTGTATCTAGGTGACTGAATAGAGGAAAATGCCCTACAATAAAGCTGTTTTTTGTCTGAGATCTGCCTGAGAAGAACTGTATGTTTGCAGACTGCTAGGAAGAAGATGGGTGGCAGGTGTCTGGCTGAAGTAATTTTCTTGGAATTTGTCTGTAAGAGTAACTCCAGTACCAGTTTGAATGTATTTTTCCCTGGGAAAGTTACAGTCTAGAGATCAGATGTCTGCTAATGAGAAGTTGCAGTGAGGAGGGGATGGATAGCTTTTCATTTCCCCCAAAGAACAGTCCCTTTTTGTTGAGGCATTGTGAGCCACTGTATATTGGTCAGCTCTGCATATTGTGTTTACATGATTCTATTTACCACAGTTAATTTTACTGGAGAGCAAATACACATTCAAGTGTACCTACCCTTTTGAAACATGTCTTCCGTATAATGAACAGCTCTATTACTAAGCTGAGGCAGTTTTACTAATTCTTCAGGTGCTCCAGTAAAGATTGTCTTCCTGTAACAGTAAGTAACTTTAATCTGACATTATGGTTTGTAACAGTGCCAGTTGCCTCAGCATCTGGCTGCCTCAAACTCACTGAAAACAATTACAGCGTGAAAGAAAATAAAAATCTTTTCCAGTGTAACGACAACAGTAAAAATGAAAATCCACAGTAAAACCCCAAATTAAATTCCATATGAAGGTTTGCTGTGTGTCGCTTAGATTCTGTGGGGTAAATGATTGATATATTTATGGTGGAGTTATTTGGTGGACTTTTATTGTAACTCAGTAGTTCTACTTCATTTCTTCACATTCTAACTGCATTTAAATACACTTAAAATTATCAGACTTATTTTTTTATCATTTTTGAAAGATCAATACATGATTCTTCATTCTGTTTGAAAAATTCTGTTCTGATAGCTGCATTGGTGGAGTTTTTTTGCTGATTAGTTCACAAATTGGATGTTTTTCCCATAATAGAGGAAGAAAATGCTTTCTGAACAGAGATTATGGAAATTGCACAGGAGGCAAACCTTTTGATTTGGGGGGAAAAATGATCTTTAACAAAAAGACTGCTGGTAGAGAAGATCCAAAGTTCATTTCTGTAGTATCCTATGGTGTTCATATAGAACGGGTGGTATGTGTAGTGAAAATATATAATGAGAAGGTAAATTAACCTGAGCCATCGACTGCAGAACTGCATAGCGATTCTAGTGGCCCTGGATTGTAGTTTGCTCCAGCCATGGAGGGCTTTTTCTAGGGAAGTTTGGAGCAAGCATCTGGTTTCACTGAGTAATTTTTGACATTGAATTTCAGAGGCAGGAATTGAACTTTAATTTCTTGGTGCTAGCCTTGCAAGTATTAGTTGTCCTCTTACGCCTTCAGAAATAATTAATTAAACCTTTTTAAAAAGGAAAATGTAATTCACAGTGTTGCTTCCTGTGTCCATTTCTTAAACACGTAGTTTGAAGAATACAGAAAGCTTCTGTTCAATAAACAGCAGTTATTGGCATATTCAGTACCAAGTGCAACCTTTCAGAGTAGGATGTGTAGATCTACCACTGAACACATCTTGCTGTTATTGGTATTAATTACTCACAAAGCACTCTAAACATATGCGTCACTGATCCGATGTGGTAAATAAGGCTGCCCTAGCAGAAAGTAGTTTATTTTTTTACGAGTCACAACCTTGTAAAAGCCTAGCGAGCAATTAGTGCCCAGTGGTCTTACTATTAGTGACCAAAAAAACGAATTTTAGAAACTACAGCCTTAAAATCTTTAAGCTACAAGAATAAAAATTAAATCCTTGCACTTACCCTGGAAGTTAATAATTTTAATATGTACTGTAGATTTAATTGCTAAATACTACATAGGGAACACCTGCAGGTTACTGGCTGCCAAAAAGTAAGGCATGAATTCTTATGAGTTACATGGAGCGCTGTAATTCAGCATTTTGCAAAGTACCAATAGTATGTGCCTCTTTTCTTAGCTGCTCTTATAATCCTGTGGGTAAAACTGAAGTCAATACCGTGTGGCCATAACCTTTTTGCACTATGCAACAGGCATGGAAGTGATAGGAGCCAGATGAAAAAGGACAAAGGGGAAGAAAAAAAGTTTGATGTGCAAATACTTTAAGGTTTTCCATGCAGAAATTTCAGAAAAGAAAATATCGATGAACAAGATTTTTTCAAGCGTTTTCAGCTGTGTCTACTGTCTAATGAAAATGAGTTCCTTGAACAATACATCATCTCAAGAGTTTTGTTATTTATTTACAAAGTTATGGAGTTAGTTTTTATTTGCAAAATTGCCTTGGTGACATTTCCACATGCTGAAGTTGCATTTTTGGACCAACTTGAAAATACCTTCAGACACTATTGATAAACTGTGTTGTTATGGAAATCGTATCACTTCATGTGATAGACATCAATTGTACTTACCTGCCAATGGAATTATTACCAATAGAGGAATAATGATTGATTCTGTTGTCTAGGGAAAGTTAGCCAAAAGAAAGTGTGTCTATGAAGGCTAAAATGAATGAAGTGGAATGAAGGCTAAAATTCATCTTAAAACATCCTACAATGCCTAATAATCTCCCAGTCTTTTCTTTTTTCCTGTTTCTGTAATCATCTAATATCACGCTTTTTCTGTGGACACTCTTAATACTGATTGCGCATGATATAATCCTTGAACAAATTAGCAAGATTCTCACTCTTTGTGCTCAGAGCAAGTATGTCAAGTTGCATAATGGTTTACACAGTATGCCTGAAAGCTATACCTTACAACTGCAAATACCTAAATAGTTTTGGAAAACATACAGCAATATCAATATTAATCTAGTTCTCAAGCATTTAATTCAGCTGACTACACTTGTCAGCCAAAAGTACAAAGTCTTGTATGACACTTAACATTCATCTGAACAACTTGAGTCAAAACACTGGAAATCTTGTGATTTTGAGATTTCCTTAATTAGAACTTAGCTAACTTTTCAAGGCCAGAAATTAAAACTTCTGAAATTTTAGTAGTTGGCTGTTCTGCTTAAAAATGGAAGCTCTAATGCACTACTTCATATGCCTGTGACTAGCATTTTGAAAAACTTTACAGCCTTCTGTGGGTACTGATGTATTTGATCAGTATCTGGCCAGAAATAGACAGAAGATGCATTCATTCTCAGCAGTCATTTTTATTTTCCAATGACATTGTATTTGATTGAAAAAAACCCCTTTTTTAATGCTAGTAGTATATACTGTGAGTATAATTGTGATCATAATCTCAGACATCTGTAGATTAGAGTTTTCTGTGAAGGTTAGCCAGTTTTGATTGTGTTAATATGGACAGCTATTCTAATCAGCCCTGTATGTGTGCTGCTGGGTGAAGTAGAGTATATTCATTTTCTTTTAACACTTTATATTTCTTTAAATTAAAAGTGGGGTTTATCTTTAGGCAGTAACACAAAGCCATTTATTTTTCTGGTTTCCAAGGTTTAGAAAGAAAGTGCATACAAAAATACATTTACTAACAGATTCAATTTCATTTTAAAAAACCCTTACTTTTTCTTAATAGGACAAAATTCTGTTCCTGAAAGATTTTGAGCAATTTCTATTTGTCAGTATGGTAGTACAGATGACATTTCTATTCAGCAAGTTTCTCACTTGCTGGGAGACTTCCTAATTAGCATGCAGTGTACTTGTGTTAGGTAAGGTAAAGAAGTTGTTAGATGTTTTATGCCATAATCGTAGCTATGTGTTAAAATTATCAAATTGCAGACATCAGAGCACAGTTGGATTTCTATAAACAAAAATTAAGTCATTTGAAGATTTTTTTTTAATGAAATCCTAAAGTGCTAGGAAAATTGGATAAGATTATCATATCCTATACTGATGACAACATTTGAGCAGGAAAGCTAAGAAGTTTAATTAGAAACACTTTGAGGCCTGGAAAATGTTTTTTTTTTTTTGATATAACCATAATAAATACTCATAGCGTATGTTCCTGTTTAGCTTTTATTATGGTAATACAAGTATGTTATCTAAAAATGTCCATCATGGTTTCTATATAAACTGAGATTGATTACTAGGACATTTTTTAAGCATAAATCAAAGCAATTGATGCATGGCCATTGGGGAAAAAAAATCTAGATACACAGAAATTACAAATGTAAGTACATTTTTGTGGGACTTTTTTAGCTGTTGTTATGATCTGCAGCCTTTACCAGTTGTAACGCATGCTTTTGTTATTTTGCTGATGTATAAAACTGTATACTCTGAATTTATATAAAGGCCAATGGTAGATAGCTTTTCAGCAGCAAGTTGTAACATATATCTATATATGCTTGTTTGGTTTTGGATAACCATGTTTTTAAAACTCTGAGCAGTCTCTGAAGGTTAAGATGAAAAAGATGTTGAGGAAAAAAATCTCCACTGGCTGGAGAACATTGATGCTAAAATGTCCCCTATTGATGTGATAATTTGAGAAACAAAGTAGACTGCTTGATGCTTCCTTCCCATGCCAAGTCTAGAACGCTTCCCTGACTAACAGCTGTGGGTTTCCTTCATGATGCCGATGTCTAAATCTACAAGAAAACTGAATAATTTCACGGTATGCTTGTGGATGAAAACTCCCACATCTGCCACCCATAAATACAAAGAAATGGTAAAAAACCCTTCCTTTACTTTTTAATTTCTGGTTTTAAATGTACATATTCTGTAGTTTGTAATTGTAGACAGGATAGTCTCCAGTGTTTGAAAGCACACAAAATTAGATGAATACAAACAATTTCCATGTATGTTCTCCTTTCACCAGGCAGCTTAAAGTGTCATCTGCTTTGAATGTCTGGATGAGAATGTCCAAATGTAAAATAATAAAAAAATTATTTAAAAAAAAAAAAAAAAAGTACATGACCTAACATTTATGTAGTATCATCAGTTGTTAAGGTGACCAGGTATTAACTTGTGCTGTTCTTCTGCCTTATAAACTTTATATGTTACCTTAACATGAGACTATTACATAAACAATATTCAACAGAAACTATCTATTTTTTCTATCTATCTACTTTATTTTCTGGGTGTTTTCTTTTTTGATGTACTTCTTTTTTTCTGGAGGGTGTTCATTTTCCCTGGAAGTTAATCATTTGTTACTTTGCTACTCTTTCTGTTTAATGACATATTAGTAAATAATAACTAAGGTTGTTCTCTATCAGCATTAGCAACGTAATACTCTTAGAGATGATGAATGAATCCAAGGATCCACTCCCCTCTAGAGCCTAAGCTGCTTGTTAGTTAGATTTATATGGCTATGTATGTTAGTCAGTCTTAAGGTAATTAGATTGGGACGCAGGCTCCCTTTGCAGCAGAGACGTTTAGGTCCATTTCTGACTAATACAACCGTGGAAACTGTGCTCTTTGCAATGTTTATTCAAATTAGTACTTGCAGGGAGAATGTTTTTCTCTCCATTTCCCCTCTTCACTATTTAAGCTGAAAGCTGTTGTCGACCCAAAAGCATACTTACAGAAATTGTTCATGAGCAGACTTGCAATTTAAATAATGTACTTAACTGTCGTAGAGGAAAAGTTGCAGAGCTTTCTTCCATTTTAAGAGTTTACAAAGATGCTGATTTTTTGTTTTCCAGCAGCACTGAATGCTTTCCTGTCTGGGCTGATGACACAGGAATCCCTCTCAACTCTGAATTTTATGCTTTTTTATTCTCTCTGATCCATAATATTTTGCCATACATCCTGTCATCTTGTTCCAGAATGCTTTTTACACCAAGTTATCTGTTCCTAGACAATTTACTCTTGTCATCTTAGCCAACGTACTGGACATAAGTGTCTTAGTTATGATTCATGTGCTGTTTGGAACAAAATATCAGACATAGCATATGCAAAGTGCAGTTCTTAAGAAGCCTTATAGCAGAGAGAACCAGGTAGAAACATGAGTCTCTGGAAAGAGTAACTGGCACTTGGCTTATCTGGCAACACTAGGTCACTTCTACAAAAAGGTCTACTTGCATGTGTCACTGCTGAATTTACAGTGTTGTCAATGTGTTACATTGGAGAGTAAGATCCAGTTGGCAGCAACCATCTCACTGCATGTCCCTCCCCTGCCCCTCCTTCTACCTTCTCTGCCCCTCCATGTGCTTTAAAGTAGTATGCTTACATCTTGGGGCAACTCCTAGGTCATGGTTTTACTCAAAAGTTGTGAGGTCTGTCAAAAGCAAGTGCCACCCCGAAGTGATTCTGTTGTCCACAGTTATCTTTAGCAATAAAAAGGGAGCTGCTGACATTTTGATTGCTTCAGAAAGTACTATGCTGTGCTACAGCAATAACACCAGTAATAAAAGTTCAAGTGAAAATTCTTGCCATCACTGTAGGAGGATAAAAAAGGCGTGACAGCACATTATCCCATGGTCACTGATAAGATGAAGCAGTCCACCATGCTTTGCTCTCACGCTTAGTGAGCCATTCTACAACTAATACTTTGCTGCTTCACTACTCAGTCATTGTTCCTCCTATGTATCTTCAGTTATCGAAAAGAAATATCTGAATTCTTCACCCATATTTAACTAGAAGTGCTGGGATGAAATATTCACATGTGAATGACATTTTGTGTCGTTCTTTAAGTATGGACTTTACTCAACAGGAACCTTAAAAGAACAAATGTCCTTAATTGCACTGTTTTAAAACAAAACACTTAGCTTCTGTGTTTCTGATGGGTTGGCCATGCTGATTACAGTATTCATTAAACAGTCCTGGGGTTGTTTTGAAACATCTACAAGATCGTGCACTGCAGTAATTCATTAAGAGCAAGACAACTATTGGCAACATCTTTTCAGTGACCTTTTAAAATGGCTAAGTGAGAAGTAGCTTGCACTTGTGATTCTACTGGAGTAAAAATTGGCATGTTTTTCTTAAAAGCACCCTGGCAACAACAAAATGCACTTTCATCTCAGAATCTGCTGCCCTGGCCCCTGTGGTGTTGAGCAGAGAAGGCCATCTGTAAGCAGAGCTTTGGGGAAAACAGTTCCAGATTTCATTGCTTGTGTTTGGGCTGTTGTTTGTTCATACTTGTCTGCCATGCAAGAGGTATTTTTGAGCTGGGTTAAGTGTTTATCTATTTATTTCTCTCTCCATAACTTCTTCGGCATATAAAGGAGTAAACTCGTCTTCTTCTGTTTGGGACTGTTCTTCTGATATGGCATATGTGGAGCCAGAGTTGATGTTCTGTATCATTAAGATTCATTCTGTTTTGTGGGTCCAGTACTGCACTTGGTTACATTTTAGTGTAATCCTGAAATACTACTCAGAATTATTTTGAATTATTTGGAGATTCCATAGTTCTCTAATTTTAGAGACGACTTTAATTTACGTTAAAACTTCTGCATACCCCAAGGCTCTCCTTTTATTTTGGTAGTATAGAGGAAGTTTGAAAGAATTGTCATCAGTGTAAACCAAGAACACCTCAGGCAACTAAATGCATGTCTTTTGCTGTTTTGTTATTTGTTAACTACTCTGTTATTCCTCTCCCTCCTCCCTAGGAGCACCTTCCCCCACCCCCAAAAAAAACCACTAAGGAAACAAGCACACCACGATAAAAATGCTAATAAAGGGAATAATTCCCAATAGACCATAAAAGACAGCATTTATAACCCCGATAGAAATGCCAGTCAGCTTTTTTTGATGTAAAGCATCTGTCTCCAAAAGGAAATGAAGGCAGGCCTGTTTCTCCTTTCAAGTCTCTGAAGTAGTAGGTGGTGTCATTTGTTATACAGTGCTACAAGTCCCATGTTATTGCACTGGTAGCTGCCGACTGCCTTTGTTAACATACTGAAAAGTTTTATCAGCTGTCTTTAATAAAAGACAATATATGTGGAAAAAAAACTATAGCAAATGTCTCTTGCTCTCTTGTCCTGAGACCATCATTTATAGCTGTCAGAGAGCGATGGCACTGATGTATAATCTTGCAGTCACCCAAAATTCTTGAGACTGTTACGATAAACCATAGATGCTGGGGTGGCTGATACCCTAGAAAGTTAGGGAGCAGTCTTTCCGAAATCCTGTGCACTTCCTCATTTGAAACATGAAGGAGTTGGAATGAACTTTCAGTACCACCTGAAGTGAGTTATCAGTTCACATTTTCCATGGACACATTTCTTTAGAGCATTAATGGCCTAAAATTTGTTGGGTCTCCCGGAAATCAGGAATGATGAGTAGAAGTTAGAAAATTTCATGTTCAGTTAAAAGGCATGCAGTTTATTCTTTTTCTAGATGTTTTTGTTGCTTGCTGTAGTGAAATGATATATCAAATTAAAGACACAATGGCAGAAGAGTTTTCTTAGCTAGGCATATAGTGTTACATATATGTCATTCTTTAGAGTACTTGATTAGTACCATAGACATACTATATTTTCAGGGGGGTGTGAAGGAAATGGAGAGGAATTCTGGAAGCCGTATGAGACAACTGTGTTACTTCCCACACAATAAGTTTGTGGATGCTGTAGAATTAGCCCTGAGCACATTTTAACATGTGTCTTATTTAATATGAGTTTTTCTAGGTTTAAAGTTTTTTGATCCTTATCCATTGTAAGCTTTGCCTAGATGCAAACATACGCACATAGTTATATTTCAAGTGAGAAGAGAGTTCTGTGTCAATAACCGTGCTCTTGAAAAAAGCTGTTTTATTCATAAACTCTAATTAGACAAATAAGGAGCACAATTAGTGGCAATGGACCATCCTACTCATGATTTGAGAAAATTCAAACAATCTTAAGTCTAAAAATAAATGAATAAATAAAATATGTGGGTATTTAAACAGCCATCCATATACAGTGGAGCTGCTCTCCGATCATTCTTCACTTATATTACTTCAATTAGCTCCCAGAACATCTGTAATTAAGGAGTGCATTATTCCATTATAAAATAGTATGCAAGACTGGCACTGCAAAGGTGGAGCTATGATAATGTGGCTGCCGATATGTGTTGTCCATAGCAAAGATTACATTTCAGGGGCTTAGTTTTCCTTCTCTGTACAGAGTATGACTGAAGAGGAAATTTTGGAAAGTATTAACTGGGAAAACTTTATAAAATCCAGCTGGTCTTTTTTTGTTTTGATTTTTAGTAGAACAAAGTAACTGACTTAGGGCTGGTGAAAATAATCTGTCAGGGTAAAGCAAGAAAAATGAAATCTAAAAATAACATCTTCAGATTCCACTGCATTAGCATTATGATGTTTGCAATAGGGAGGGCTGAACTCATTTTGTTTTTGCTTAATTTTGAAACCGGAAACCAGTTGTTCTGAAAATTTGATGTGTCACAGTTCTTTATGAGTTTTTGTGATGCATATGTTAATAGGTGAAAAGAAGCAGGAAGAAAGCTGAAAAAATATGAAATATTTGTAGGATAGAGAATTTTCTGAACAACACTTCCACCACAAAATTTAGGTTTTGGACACAAGAATTATGGGGTTTTTTTCTGAAGCTTGATTCAGAAGAATAAGAGTAATGAGTTTAACTTGCTAGTGGAGAGGTCTGGAACATAGGTAAGTCTTCCTCATCCTAATGACTTCCTATTACCACATCAGTCTGGGAGACCAACTCTGGTGCATATTTTATTGGCCTTCTACCTCACGTATTTTCCTAAGTAATTGTCACTGAAGGGCTTCTAAAGCACACCAACACCCCCACAGAGTAGTCTGAAGCTGAGTTTCCATGTGGCTTCACATTTTGAGTATTGCATTTTGATCAGAACACTTGTGAGTGAGGCAAACACTTATCCTCTGAGGCAAAACTATGTGACTTCGAAAGTGAGTGTTCCTGAAGCTCATTGGAAATTATGGTGACCTGAGGGGGAGAACCATGGTGAACTTTGTGTAGTATTTTTCCCCTTTTTCTTTGAAATGCAAGGTACTGGTTTGGCAAATGCCTTTACTGTGCTCTTACTAGCATGTGAATACCTTAGGTACTTGCAAAAAGGTAGGTTAGACTGTTCTCTTCAGCTTCATAAATCTGCTTTTCTGCCCTTATAATATTTGTTAACTCCAGTAACCAGGCATGTTTAATCATCATGAACAACCTATTATTTCATAATGGAATAATCTAAAGATGCAAAAATAAAAACAAGAAACATTTTGACTTAGCTAACGATGGAAAAATTGTTTGTAACCTAAGAAGCTTTTTAATGGATTTGTTATGAAATTTTCACATCTTTTATAAAATAGCATGTGTTTCCACCATGTTAATTTTATTCAATTGTTCATTAAGAAATAATTGCCACAGCCTGAATCTAAATGGATGTCCTAGGACCCCTGAACATCCTTAGAATCTGAAAACAGATTGTATTTTCTACTAGTTATAATTAAGACAAAGAGAAAAAAGGGATGAGTTCCAATGTGTTAACTATTCCCAATGATTATAAACTCTTTATTGGCAATGGGTTGAATTAAAATTAAATTCCTGTCTTTAATCCACTCTTGGATTACTTTAATTTTCTCTTGGAAACTGTGCTATGCCGACATTACCACATGTAAGGCTTTATGAGTTCTGTGTTTTCTCATTAAAGAGAGAAGTCTATGTCTGTATACACCAGAGCTTACCCTGTTTAAAGCACAAAGTATACAGCAGCTGTGTAGAAACTTTTTCTTGTTATCTCTATTTGCTTAAATTGCTAAATTGCTTCCATGAAAAGTCTGCAAACATAAGGGAATAATTTGTTTAAGTAGAAGAAGATTGTCTGAAAAGAAAAACTGAAAATATTCCTAATATTTCTCCTTCGCTTTTTTTCGTACCAGTATCCAGCTGCCCTAATGAATCTTGGAGCCATTCTCCATCTGAATGGTAAACTGAAAGAGGCTGAAGAAAACTACCTCCTTGCTCTTCAACTTAAACCTGATGATGTCATCACTCAGTCCAATCTTCGCAAATTATGGAATATCATGGAGAAACAAGGTTTGAAGACATCCAAAACATGATGATGAGAACTCTGATCTTTTTTTTCGTAAATTGATTAAAACCATGAACTAGAACTTCCACACGGTTGTCCGATCAGAGGACTCATTGGACTTGACTGCAAGGATCAGAGGTCTGAATTGCTGCTAGAAGAAGCTATTCTGCTTTTTTGGCGTAAGTTTTTTTGCTAGATAAATAGAAAAAGGGAGACTTTGAGATATTCATGAAGGACTTGTTACCCCACAAAAATACTTAGAACCATAGCACTTTGAGAGAAGGTGTTTTGGCATATTTGATAAATCATTGCAAATCCCATATTGCTCACTTTTGGGTGGGTACTTGAAATGTATACTGTCATAGAAATACTAGGGGAAAATTGTGCAGTATACACTAAGCCATATGGGAGTAAAAGTGGTAATAGTAGGTTAAAGTATTTTGCTGATACTGTAACTCATTAAAATGTATACTAAATCCAGTGCGTTTGCAGTTTGTCTTAATGCTGCTGTATCTCACTTTAGGACCACTTGCTTACCAATTTCACAGCTTATATGGCCAATTTTTTTTTTTCAAACCTGTCACTTGTGATTAGATGACAGCATTCATAATTGTTTACTGAGAATATGCATATTGTTTCAGCTTGTTAAGTTTTAATGCAGTTTTCTTGAGATACACAATCAAATGGCTGTGGGCTAGACAGAAGGAGCAAGGAACTGCCCATATTCTACACCAGATGTGTATGTAGAGTGGTAAAAAAAAAAAAAAAAAAGTCCAGAGGTATGATTTAGCAATACAAGCAAGACTGATGTTTGCCCTGATATCAAAAGTGTGTGGTCAGACTGTCATCTTAAGAAAAAAATAATTTGTGTTATAGAACAATGTGTTTGACTCTCTTTGCATTGCTGATAAGACCAACTTTAAACTGGACTCTGCATACAGTATTTTTGCAATAACTCAGCCAAGTAAGATGATTGAAAATATTAGTGCTTGGATATGCTACAAATGAGACTTCATGAGCAACTCAGAGAAAAGGGAATGTTATACTTTGGTGAGGCTAGCAAATAACTGAAGGGACTGGATTAGATCATGCTTAGAACAGTGTAGATCAAGAGAAATCTGCGAAGGTGATTGCCAGTTAGTTTTCACAGTTGTGGTGTTTTAAAAAATATTACCTATTCAGTTTCTAACCAAATATTAGCATTCTTTCTGTATTCTGACATGTGTGCTAGCAGCAGAGCTGTCAAATATCTAAATATGCTTTTGGTGAGGTTCAATTTATTTCTGTTTCAGAATGATTTGGCCTAGTTACTGTTTTAGTCTTCCATTTTTAAATGTAAAAATAATTTATTTTAAATTCCAGTGTACTGAAGCTTTAGTCAGTTTTTTCCAGGCCATTTGTTAACTGCTTTCTTTCTTTGGAATAAGTATTATTGCTTGTAAGAAAATTTACCATTTCATTTAATGACCTGTTGGTATCTGCTTCAGTGTTCTTTTCGTAATGGTAGATATAATGTTAAAGTGGTAGGGCACCTTGAACTGAAGCTTCTTCAGGATCTTCTGTTAAAAACTCTCTATTACTGAAAAGGGGTTTGGGGTTTTTTTTTGCTTTTTAACTGTTGAGCACCATTCCAACAAAACTGTAGAGAAGAATACTTTGCTGTATTTATTTATTTATTACTTGACTGCAGCAACGTTACCTGCCATTAACACAACAGTCTATAAGTGTTGCTAGTTCTTTTATTTGGTTTTCCTTGCATTTTTTGTGGTTAGTGTGTGTACCTAACAGGAAAGGGGACACATGAGTTATACTCTACCTTCTTGGTCATTCTCCCTTTACACTTGGATTTTAAATCTGTATTGAAATAGATTGGAGAGTAGCTGTTTCAAAGTCAGTATAGTAAGTAGTGTGTGTTTGCTTTTCTTTCCTCTTGCTCGCTAAAATACCGTAAGTTGCTAAGTTTACAACTGGCCTGCCAGAAGGGCCAGAGGGGCAAGATTGTTTGGTTTTATGGAGTGTGTCAAGTTTTTCTCAAATAATGTTGTGGCTGGAAAAGCAAAATTGAAGGATCAAAAGTTGAATTTCTACTTTATCATTGAAACCAGTGTTAGAATACAATGGTAGCTTGAACTTATTCTCCTGCTTTACTGACTTTCTGGAAAAAGTATAGAAGTAAATTAGATAGTAACTATAACTGAACTCAGTATAAAACTGTGGTATCCTGCAGCTTTATTTGCTTAACAGCCATCAAACTTCGATGGCTTCTTGGTCTTAACCATTCACTATGTTATTTGTCTCCTTCAACTTGTACTCATTCTTGTTTAGTAATTTTTATTCATTGCACAAAAGGGGAAAGGGGGAGCACTCCTGTGATGCAGTGTCATGCTTGCATTGATAACTGGTTTTGTTTGTTTCTTTAAAAAAAAAAGAAAAGAAAGAAAAAAGGACTAGCGTAAATTTAACAAGAATGTCCCTGAATACATTTTTTTAATATAGGTCTGGGCTTGATAACTTTCTTCTTTTGGGATAAATTTAAAACATGTTTAAAATATGTCTCTCTGCTCAGGGATTTATGGTGGATTATTGCAGACAGTGCTAAAAAAAAAAAAAAAGAGCACAAGACAAGTTTACTAAATTAAAATTTTATTTTTTGAAAAACTGTTATTTGTATAAATTATCAGATTTGTAGGCTTTCCTTTTTGTAGAAATAATTGTTTATGTGCATAAGATGAGAGGATTTCAATTTTGTTTTCAATAATAAAGCATTGATAACTAATACACCGTGCATTCCTTTATCTGTCACTGTAACAACTTTTTTTTTTAATTATTCTGAGTTATATTGACTATTTTATGTGTGGGAGAACTATGTAGCGTAAGTAGAGTACAACCTATCACAGCTGGCTTTCTTCTATACTCTATTACAATTATACTTCAGCTGATATTTTCAAAAAGGTTCTCTGGAAGCATTTTTTAATATTTCTACTCACTAAATCTAGCCAAAGGGATATGGTAACTATTATTTTTATTGTTGTTTCTAAACTCTATGGGAATAAAAGCTGATGAATAAGGTATATTTATAAATTATTTTTATATTGACATGCAAACATAATGTCAGTAAAAATGCTTTAAAATGTATAATTGGCTACAAAAGCTGGAAAAAAGACTTCATTTACATACATGGTCTTTTTAGTGTCTGAGATCACCTTTCTCTCGTGCTGCAGTGTCACATGATCAGTTTCAAATCTGTTGCCTTCCTGCGCGGGAGATGTTATGAAGTGACATGATTCTTTGACCTTTTGGTTTTCTCTTAATCTTCCGTGGACAGAGCCTTCTTATCTCAATGGACCTAACACTAATATTCTCATACCTGCCTAGTTCTGTTGCATTCAGGTCCTGTGCATTGACAGATTTGCTCTACAGTTGAAAAATGTTGATGGGCATGAGTAGAGCATTAGGGAGGCTTTGGGTCACTGACTTCCAAATTCAACTGTTATGCCTTATTTTTATCAAAGGTCAAGCCTCGGCTTCAGATGTGGTCACTCCTTGCCTAAGCAGGTTTTGATGAAATGGCAGATGATGTATACGGAGCATGCAAAGAATAATCTGATTATTCTGTCACTCCTTTCTCATGGAAATAGAGTCTAAACATGTGCTTGAACTCCTGCTCTGGCTTCTTATCCCTAAACCCTTCTCTGTGAGATCCTGTTCTGTCTGCCTTGCGTTGTGCTTCTGATATTCTTGTTCTTCCAAGCATCACACTTTTTGGGCAGCAGATACCTGATACATCTCCATTTCCGATGGAGGCACACGGCAGCTCTGCGGTGGCTTTTTAGTCCTGCCGTCTTATACAGACCCATCTGAACTTGCTCTCTGTAGCTGGCATAGATGGCTGTTTTACTTCTGGGGTTTGAACTGGTATAATGGTAAGGCACTAGATTATTCTACGTAAATATACCAGCTCATGTGGATCTGGCTTGGGACACTCTAACATGGCTCTGTGTTGTAAGCATTCCCATAGCAGCTTTGCCCGACAGGCGTGAATGTAGGTAGCGTGAAAGAGTCTTTGCCTCCAGTTCAAGTGTGAGAACAGTCAACAACAGCTGAATTACTATGTTTATTTTGCTGCATCCCTAAGGGTTGCAAAGGAGAGATTTTAGTGAGAGAATCTGGAGATTTAGAAATAAATTGTAGGAAATCTAAAGAGAATCCCATATAACCATTTACCTTTTTGAAACTTCTATTTCTGGTCCTTTGAAATAAAATAGAGACCCCACTCAGATGTTATACAGGCTCCCTCAGTTGGACTGACCCTGTGATTTGAAAAGTCCCTGCCTTGCTATACACTGATACTGAATGTTTAACCTCTCTGAGATTCAGTAGTGTGACATTGGAAGAATATGTTTTAAGGAATAGAATATGTCCTATGTTAGGCAGAGGGTGGGGAGGGAGATGTCAAGGAGGAGATGCAGACATTTTTGTGGAAATGAGTAAGAATTTTAGGGGGACAGGCTTTATTCCAACAACAAAGAAGGAACCCCAAGATCAAGTTATGCGAGAATAAATGACAGGAAAAGGTATGCATCAGTAAATTAAAAAAAAAAAAAAAATGCAATACAGACTTAAAAAAAGTTCTTTTGGTATAATAATAGATCAAAACCAAATATTAGCAACCAGAAATGCTGGCCTGGGAAGATGGTATAATAGAGTTGAGGACATAACAATATATGCCCCAGGAAAGACTGAATATATGCTTCAAGTTATGCCACTTGATTAGAAAATCTTTGCGGTGTGTTTGTTTTCAAATTTCAAATTGATGTTTCTCCCTTCCCCATATATTCTTTATTTTATCATATTTACCATGTCGCGGTGCACTGGCTCTTTGGTGGTACCACAGTTCTAGAATTGGACAGCTTTGAAGGTTGCATATGAGGAAGCATTTCAGAAGGGCAGAAACATCAGAGTGGACCTTCTAGAAAGGTGTAAGATAAAATAGATTAAATCATGCATGCTTGCTATATACTCATTTGTTTTGAATAAGTTTCAGTGACAAAGCGTAATTACATTTACTTACTGAAATTATTGAGCTTACAGATCTTTCTGGGCAAGGTGTGAAGATTAAATTGTTTATATTTACAAATCTGTGTCAGTTTGTGTGCATTTGAGCACAAATTTATGTTTTAAAAAACCTTAAGATTTCCTTTTGAAGAAACAGGTGTGGAAGCCATGTGCAGTGAGAACATTTGTGGGTTGTTTTTTCTTTTTATTTTATAGAACTTGTGCATAAACCTATGTTTCCTTGCATCACCAGTCTCTTAGCTGCTGACATTCTATTTTTACATGGATATTTTTGTTTTTCTGAAACTCTGAACCTGATTGTATGAAGCAGTGTTCCTGCAGAGTTTGAATAGTTTAAGCCACAGGTTCTGTTTTGAGCTAAACAGAAATGAAACTTGGCTTTGATGGCTAAACTTAAGTTCAGTTTTGATTTCAGGAATTATTTAACCCAGGTAAACAGATTTTTCAACCCAATAATACAGTGATTTGCTGTGCCAGGTAATCACAGGAAGTAGAGATTCTTTGAGAGGCTTTGCTTGTTTCTTCTCTATATTTGTTTTCCTGTCAACAAAACATTTTTTGTCCTTTTCTGGAGAAATAAATTTTATTTTGTCTCTAATTTTCTTGAAAACAGATGTTCCTGTATACCCAGTATTTTTCTTTATTACAATGAGAAATTAAATTTACATAGAACTGATTTATTTATTATTTTGACATGGTTGTTGCAACCACAACCACAAGTTTCTCTACAGTACATGAATGTATAATACAGTGTATTGTTCCTTATATTAAATCAATTCCCTCTTCTGGTTTCTGTCCAATATGCAAAGCCAATCATTACAACGAAGAGTCACTTTTGCACACCCACAGTTTCTGGAATCCAGCATTGTTCTTCCTATTGTGGCAGTGAATATTTTTGTATGACAACACGAAGATGTAGGATGCTAGAAAATATGTCTTTTGCTGTAGAATTGGATCTTTTCTTTCTTCTCAACCACCATAATTTCATAGCTTTTTTTGTCCTTTGCTACTCCTTAATGAAAGAAAGTCTTTAACAATTTGATTTTTTTGAAAAAAATAAACATACTATTAATAACAACAGAGCTCTATGAATGGCATTCATACCTTAAAGTTTATGGATAGTGGCATGTGTCATTAAAATGACAGAGCATAGTGGCTCTGTCATTAAAAAAAATCTGATATTTTAATTGCTGTTCCTCCCTCTGAAATGCAGTTTCTCTATGAAGTTTGTGAGTGGCAATTAATCTTTTAGCTGTATAACTGTAAATCTGTTTGTGTTTCTGGATTTTTTTTTTTTTAATGGAATAAGTCTCCTGATTGTTGTTCTCATCAGTTGAAAGAGTATTTAAGATATTCTTGCATAGAATAATTGTTTCCCCTTTCTCTTCTCCTTTGTTAGTTTTATGAATAATTTAGAGACTACAAGAGGAACTGCTTTCCTTGAAGCTAAAGGCAGAGAACAGCTTTGGGTGTGAATTGAGCTTCTCCATCAGTTTTGTGCCTTATAGCCAAAGATGTTAAAAAGAAATAAAACTTGTTTTGCTTTTTTGCAAAGACCATAAACTATGGACCATTTAGGTCTACACCAAGACTCTCATTAGTATAAGTTTTAAGGATTGATGGAAAGATTCAGTAACTGAAAATCTTGTCCACCTTTTCTAACTGTATCAGCTCATCTAATAAGAGCACCTTTCCATCTGGATCTTTTCCACCTTTGCTGCCTGTCATTGTTCAATCTAAGAAATACAGATGGGTCAAACGAAGATCTATTGCCGCAAATTCTTCAGATGGGTCAAACTTTTTTGCCTGCAGTGTTATGACTAAAAAACCGCCAAACATTTTCTTGCCGATTTTCAAAAATCAAAAGTTTAAAAACCCAAGTGAGACTACTTAAATGAAAAGTTGTTTGCAAGTTTTTATTGCTTATCTCATGAGATTAGGGTTGATTTACAATTGACTTCAACATTCTAAGAATAACTCTATATCAAGTCAACAGGGTTTGCATTTCATCATGCTAAAGACATGCTTTATACACATGTGTGCACATGTATGTTCCATTTGCACCTTCACAGCTGTTTTGGTAATCTTCCTGGTCAGCACTGCACATATTTACCCAATGGATTTGAGTAAGTTATTTACTATAAGTGTTCTTCTGATCTATATGAAAACTTCGCTCTATTTCGCATGGGAAGAAGAAAAAGAGGTCAAGCCATGTGAAATCAGATGTATACTGTTCAAGATTTTTGTGGTCTGTCAGTAATGATATATAAATGTCAATTAGAGGTGACCATATAAAAGTACATTTTTGTTTAACTCAGTGAAGCTGGTGATTTTGAAAAGGGAAGTAATCGTAGCCTCTGCAATAGAATTGTTAATATTTAGATTTACAGACAGATTAGCTTACTCAAATGCTTTTTATATTGATCAGTGTAATAATATTTGATAAAGTTCTATCATTTTTTGCTGTTTACTTACCTTGGTTTTTTATCACAATTTCAGTTATAGTGCATTTTTTAATCTACTGTTTATAAACTAAGGTATATTTGAAATAGTTTTTCAATTAGTCATTTGAGAAATGACTAATAAAAGATGTCATCAAACAGATCGTCTTTTTTATATTTCTTTTATTCTGAGGGAACTTTAGGAATAAGGACAAGGAAGGAGAAGTCTTGTGATTCCGTTTAGTTACTTTTTAGCTTTGTTCCCATATAAACATATAATTAGCTGTACAAAGCCCACAGTGATCCACAGAAAACTGATGGATGCACCTGGGCCCAGGTAACTCCAAGTGAAGCTATGGAAACATATCTCACGTTTCCCTGGAAGCGGCACAAAATTATGAAGCAGGATCTTCACACACTTACGCCAACTGCAGCTTGTCAGGACGTTTAACATAATTTCGCTAATCCTGAAATCAGGTGAGCCCACCTGAGTCTATTTCTGAAAGTAATGCATAAGCTAAGTGAAGGTCATACCTGGAACACCTGGGGTGTAATACACTAAGTCTCAAAAAGGAGTACTGGCAGGAATTGCATCAGAAAGTTTTCTTTTTTCTGTGTCTTTTGAACTGTTAGCCTTCTGGCCTGCCAAGTGTGAAGATAACCGCCTAATGGCTGGTATGCTTGGGTTCTCCGGTTACATAGCTTGTTGCATGTACGTAAAGATTTGATCTTTCATATGCAAGGTATGCTTGGAAAGGGTACACAGGGACTGCAAAAGCATGATTTCTACTGTAAATACCTTTAGAAACTGGACAAGTGTTAATTGACCATAGGGAGAAGCTGAGCTGGGAGAAGCAGGCTGGACCTTGATAGTTCCCCGGTGAATGATCAGTGAGACAGGAGGGGGAAGCAAGTGCAAGTTGGCAACCATGCATGGATTTTGTCTAGCTTGTTTAAAAAATATAATATAAAAAAGACCACCCATCTTGATTATGTGTATTTTTTGCTTTGCAGAGGCGGAATCCCAATGATTTCATTAGGCCTAAGGGAAACAAAATGCAAAATGGTAGCAAAACTGGACCAAAGCATCCTGAAAGCATTTATAAACAAAGTGTGCAAATTTAAAAGGCCTCTGATTTTGTGTCAAGTATTATTACCTTGCAAAGCTATGCAACAGATCAGACACTGCCCTGAACCTACTGGCCTCATTTGCTAGAGGGTTCAGAGACATGTTTCCTGGTTTTTTTTTTTCACCACCCAAATTAAAAAGTAACCATAACAACTCACTAACAACTAAACAAAAAGCGGGGGAGGCTGCGGGGAAGGAAATGTCCATTTCGGTCCTAGCCCTAAGACAAAACCCCCCATATTTCTGACAGCAAGTCTATGAAATTTGATGTGAGAACAGAAGCCATTTTAATTCAAGATTTGATGAGAAACTGATTTAACTAGGAAAAGTGTCATAATGCAGAAATGTGGGCTTTTAAAACTGAATTCAACATAAACTGCAGAAAAGAAGGCATTCAATGGCAAAACAAGGGGAAGAGCAGCCTTTTAATAAAGCATACAGGATTTTTTTTTTTTTTTTTTAAAAAATATTCCTTTAGACAAGTCTTACTACTTCAGGCAAAAAAAAAGACAAACAGACAATATGGGAAGCTGCACTGCAACTGATTGCTTTGTCCATTTTTATTTATTATTGTAAAAATACCAAGTGGTATTTGGGCGCTCAGAAATTTGGGTTGAATGGGACTGCATGACGTTTTTTGGCAAATCCCAAATTGTCACACCCATCTTGACTGTTTCCCGCTGAGAATCTCCGGAAGTGACAAGATGAAGAGATCATCTCTTGAACTTCCCTAACTCTAGTCTTCCCATAACCTCACTCCTACCTTTGGCTCTTGTCCCTGCTTGCCCTGCTATACTCATTGCAGGCAGCGCTGTCCCGAGAGCAGTGATTTGTTTCTTCTAGTTGGCTGTAAAGTACTCTACTCTAATGAGACTGTATAAATAAAAGTAATTAGTTTTTCTGCCTCATTCAGGGAACTATAAGTAAGAATAACAGGGTACACAGATCTAACTTTTATATAAATTACTTATTTGTAGGGTTAATAGATTTTTAATATGCACCTCTCTTTTTGCCTCTTAAATGACAAGAAAAGGCAGTAATACTTAAAACGTAAAATTGCCTCATACATTTCAGATCAGAGAGACTCGGAGAGCTGTAGAAATGATAGATGGACTTACACTGGATAAGCAGCATCACTTGGTGTTGGATTTCTACTTTTAATTCAACATTGGGAATGATATAACCATACCCCGTACCTCTTAAGAGGAATTGTACAGGTTCCAACCATCTGTTAAATTAAACATTGGTGATTACTATGAGCATGTAGAGCAGACCTGCTACAATGGGGACGATAACTCTGTGCATACAGCTAAGCCCTAGGAGCCTACTTGATTCACAGAGTTGGATACCCAATTAGAAGAACTGAAGTTTTTTTTTTTAGTACAGTCTCACTCACTGCATAGTTAATGGCGACGATTCACTCCGATCCTTCTATATTAAATACAGTATATCCTGTGTCTGAAATACTGAAATGCTGGAAAAGGTCCAGATAGTCATGTCTCTTAAATAAATGCTTTAATATGTTGGTACTTTTCTGGCAGTAATTTCCCCTGCCAGCCATTTGTGTCTCGGTGGTACTTTGAAAACCGTTGGGGAGGGGAGGGGGGGGGGCAATAAATCAGGCTCTTGAAGAGAGAAGTTTTGATTAGTAACAAAATCCAAACGGAACAAGACATAGCGCTATATGTGACAAACCTGGAAAAAATAAACAAGCATACTATTTCAAACAGGAAACCTCTCAAGGGTCCCTCTGCTTGAGGGCCTGTTCCCAACCAACAGATCTTGTTGCCTTATAGATTCTACAGCTTTTCAGACAACGTGCCCCTACTTTTCACCTACTTGGCTTGTAAGGAAGAAATCCTGTCCCAATTGAAGATGATAACAGTTTTGTCATTGACTTGAGTGACTAAAATTTCACTGTAGAAAACTGTTTGGGACAAGGACTTGTTTACATTTATATGTTGGTTCCTCTGCTGATTTTTCTGATCTCCTAGCGCAATAAAAATTATTCTTACACATACTCTGTTCAGGAACCAGGACACAGGAGAAGACCCTTAAGTACACTATATTTTTCTGTTAGAGCCTACTGCCTCACTCAGACAGTGTGAAGCTGTGTTATTAAGAGCATCAAGACAGAAGCTTCTTTAAAGCATCAGTGCTGGAGCAGAGCAAGTGCTGGTCGCTAACAGTGAGTTGTTTTACTGTGCAAGGTCACATTATCAAGTGGGGACGCTTTGCAAAAGGAATTTTTTTCTTGTATGTTTAGGAAAATACAATTTATTGGAAGCTGTATTCCCTCCAAATGCCTGGAGAGCTTCTGTTATTATGGCAACTAGAGTATCCATCTGAGAACTAATTCATGTTTCAGTTTGTCAAGTGCACAATTATAATTATTTCAGTGCTGTACTGAATGAATGTTAAAGCCCGATAAGAAGGTGATCTCTCTGTCTTTCCTATGTATAACCCCTCCTCCCAGTCTGCAAAAAGCATTATTTCTGGTCGTTTTCAGTATGACCTCTCTTATGGACTTCAGCTGCACTTCACAGTCCACTGAGCAATGTTGTTTGAAAATTGATTAAAAACTGTAATTATTGTAACAGGAACATAATCATGATTGATAGGACAACGCCAGGTAAACGGGGGGGGAGGGGGGGTGAGGGTGGGGTTGGGAAGGGGTTGGATCTCAGCCTGAAATTTATTTTTGCTCTACCAAAATATAATTCAAATAAAAGCTGTAATTTCTGAAAGTTACGTGAGTTTTTTTACTAGTGTTTTAAATCCAAAAAAGGGAGAAAAATAAAAATACAACCTGCACCCCTAGTAAATCCCAAACCTCTAGAAATTATGTGGGTTTCTGTTACCTTGAGTTCATATTAAAAAGGGCAGGTTCTAGTTGGTATAAACCAAAGAATCTAGTTCTACATATGCTATCTCATAAGGATGAGGGTAAAATGTTACTGTTTTTCTTTTGTAAAGTCTAGTTATAATAACTCTTGTATGTTAGTAATTAGTTTTCTCTGTCACAGACTCGATGAACAACTTTTTCATCTGAAAGGCTAATGCTTTTATGGCTTGCATGATGTTAACTTCTAATGAAACAATTGTACCTCAAATTATTTACCAAAGAAAATCCAAAAATAACTTCAGTAATGGATGCCTTTTTCTATCTTACTTCATTTTTTCTCAGTGATTGTATTCTCACAGTTATGTTGGGCTCTACCTTCCATGTCACAGCTGCGATTTATTGCATGCTCACTTGATTTTTCTAAAAACATCATCTCCCTCCTTGATTTTTCTAACAGGCTCATCTCTCTCCTCTTGAATAGGCTCAGGATTGTGTGATAAGCACTTTTTGCCACAGTACTAACCATCCAACTGGCAGATTCCATTTTTACAGGCTAAGGCAAAGCAGACAATTTGTCAGCTCAGTTGAAAGACTCAGATGAGGAATGACTGAAGCCTGAAATTTGCTTTTCTTAAGTTCATGAATCATGTTGCTCATTAGGTAGAGTTTTTTTAAAATATAAAATGCAATCTTTTAAATCTAATCTAATCTTCAGTTTTAATATTGCTTATACATTGATGAAGTCTACCTTTTCAAAGACATATTGGAAGGGTTAATTATTGTTTTTTGTGTAGATCGCCTCTCAGCTTCTCAGGGGCTTAACTTGCACCTGACTCTGACAGTCCCATAGCTTTCCTTCCTTCAGTGCAGGTCTGTGCAATGGCAGGGATGGGCTTTTATGGAGCTTAAAGCATCAGGGCTTAACGACCTTGTGGCAGTATAAAAGATTAAGCGTGTATACCTGAAATGTAAAAGCTTCCCACCCCAAAGTCTCAAACCCATTAACGATGACAGCACTTTTGATTACAAACTTGCTTGCTAGACTTAGAATAGACATTTTGGTGCTTGAAGCTCACAGAAGGTCTTATCTTTCAGGACCACCTTACAAGGAAAACAATGTCTGGATTTTTTTGAGTTTCTCCTTAAAAAAATACCAAACAAACACAAAACCAACAAAATCCCACAAACTTTGCAGTTAATTGCAGGGTCCAAATGTGCCTTCAAACTGCTGTCGCTATTACAGGTTATTTGTCAGTTGAGGCTCAGTCACTCAGTCGTCACTGCAAACAGAGGCTAATTTAATTTAATTAAGCAAGAATGCAAGAAGCTTAATTTAAGGCTAGTCACCTCACATTTGATGTAACTAAACATTTTTTCATGGATGTTTACTATATGTCAACTGGTCTACAGTAGCTTGTGTAATATTATCAAGCAACTATCTACTTTTTGGTGAAGTACAAGTTAACATGAGTAGAAGTGATACAGCCTGACCTAGAACTATATTTGAGAGGGTTAACAAAAAAAATTGATAGGCTCATTTTGTCTAAGCTGCTTCTATAATTGTACCAGACAATGTGTTTCATGCTTACAGTGCACAAATGATGACAACTATTACATCTGAGAAGCCAGAATGATTGGATCTATGGATAGGCCCTTCATGGTCCCTAATGTAATTGATCGCAGTACTCACTCCAGAATATGTAATCTCTAATCCTTTAAAAACATAATATTAGGAAAGTCACACTAAAAATATTTTTGCGTAAAACCAAATTTTTAATATAAACTTCCCTATTTTAGATGAACTTAATGAAATCCAGTGAGACCAAATAGGATGTACAGAAGTTAGTTTGGGAAAGGCAAGAAGGTAGCAGGACACTAATTGAAATACACAGATCATTTGAAACTGGTCAAAGACGAACTAGTGGTATCTAATGCAATCCATCATTAGTGGGAGAAATAGGATACATCAAGGACAGAGAACGTCACGTGAGAACAAATTAAAGAAATATAGGAAAAAATGAACCCTCTACCATATCTGTTTTTCCGCCCAGTGCTGTAATAAGGATTAGATGCGTAAGTTTTTGAAAGCTAGCTGTCTATTACAGGAAAGAATAACCCCCACACCCATTGCGTCCTATTAAAATACCCACATATTACGCTTTCATAACTGGAAAAAATCATAGGGCCCTACTACAATCTCAGACACATTGCTGTAATTCCAGAGAAATTCCACCAAAGCAAAATGGAGTTGTGTAAGCATATGTAAAAAAAGAATTGAGTCCTAAGACCCCAGAGTTTTTCTTGTTATTTATCATGTTATTTATTCTTCACTAAAAAAGAAGATAGTTATGAAGAGCAATAATTAAGTTTTTGTTACAGCAAGCTTGAAAAGGAAAGCAAGCTAAAGAATGAGTATTAGTAAATAGGCTATGGTTTTATTTCCAAATAAGACCTTCACAAAAAACATACTAAGTTAACGGCATCTGTTGTTTACTACAGATGAATCGGTGATGACAAACACATGCCAAATTATTTGAATAGCTACCAGCTCTGTGTTTGATTCTGTACTTGCTAATCCTTGTTTCATAATTCCTGCATAGAGATGAAAAAGGAAATTACTAGCTTTAATTACCTTCTTACAGTGGCTTAGAGACACTAATTTTCCTAGTCACTGCATCTTGCAACACTCCTAGGTTGCAAGCGAGGGTTCCTGTTTTCCTTATGTCTGGACTCAAGATAGTTTTGGCTGGAGCTGGACATTCAGACTACAGAGCTGGAGTGCTCACTGTCTTTGGTGCTAGGTAAATGCATTTTGAAGCTGGAGCCTTATGACAAAGGCAAGTCTGTCAAAATTTACCTTAAGGGAAAGCGCTTATTTCAGAGTGAGAGCAGATCTGATTTCACCCACAGGTCTACCCCCCTTGTGTGGTTTAATGGTATCTGACTTCAACTCTCTGTAAACAAACATAGCAACACACAGATCAGAGGAGTTACATTGGATTTAATTCTTTTTTAAAGCTGTTTGTACTTAGGTCTTTCCACACAATCAATTCAGATTAAGGGTAATGCATGAATGTTATTTCTGAACTGAGAATGGATTTTTTTCTACTTACAGGGTTGTGTCTCATTGATAGCTCTAGCACTGATACTTAACAGCCTGGCTTCTGTCTCCAGCTTGGAGGACATCAAGCAGGCCGTTTTCAACAGCAAGAGAGCTGAGATGGAGCACTGCTGTCCCCGTGACAAAGCATGCAACATCTCAGTGTTTTCTAATACAGATAGGACTTGTTTTCAAAAGAGTTAAATGTTCTAGATTTTTCCTGCTCCCAGTTGTCCAAGATTGTCTAGGTGGTTTTGGCACATACTGATGCTTCATTTTTTAATGTTTAATTTAGTCTTTAACATTACTGAGAAATTTTGTCATGCTTTCTGTTTAGTGTATTATTAAACTGTTCTTACTTACTTGGTAGATTTTTTTTCCAAGTGCTCTTGACTTTGACTGAATTATTCAATTAGTTGAGAGGCAATCCATTTCTAAGATGCTATGTTTTGAAAATATTCTCAATTTAAAATTGCTCAATAAATATGTTTCTTTAGGAAGTTTGAGTTCTTTCTATTACTTTAAAGTACCAAGATTACGAATTATTATGCTGTTCCATTTCATTAAAGTTAATTGATTTCAAACATTTGAGAAAAAGATTTACTCTTACTCCTACTTCAGAAGCCTCTAACAGCAGAGTCTAAATCATGATTTTGACAGAGTAGATTTTATTTTATCTGTGGTTAACCTGTGTTTGAGTTTCCACATTTAACAGTTCGATTACATCTTTCATTGTTGCTACCTTGTTTTTAAAGTGATAGACAAGATTTAAAGAACTGCATTTCCCCAGAACAAGTGAACTTACCTAAACAAAACTATAAAATGCTGACAGAAATATAAAGCGAGGAAAAGAAAGAGGGGAGAAAAAGTACCTGATATACAAGCTTATAAAACGAACAAGAGAAACCCTCCACAAATTGCAGAAAACAAAATGGGTTACCTAAAGTTGGGTAGAAAAACAGCTTTATCAACTGTCATGCATGCAGTTTGGCAACTGCTTTCTTGTCTCATTAATAGTTTTGCATAAGCAAACATATTTAAATATTCAATACCTGAATCGCATACCATTGTGATCAGTAAGATAAAGAATAGCGGTCTAAGCGGAAACTAGCTGGTTTTGGAAAGAATTTGCTGAAAATACAAACATATGGGTAAAGTTTGCCTTCTCTTTTAGTGAGATGAGGCTTACGTGATGTCTCTCTGTCTGTCTATCTCACTCCTGCCAACTTGTGATCTTTTTTGGCCAAATTCTACCAAGAGCGGCATACATATAGGTGTCCTGTTAGTAGCCTGAAAATAGGCAGCTGGGTACAGGGAAAAGACTCTGTTATTGTGCTCTGCCCCATTCCCCCCCTCCCCCAGTCCTTTCAGGAGAGAAATGTTAAAAGCAAATCCATATTGGAGAGTGAGAACCTCAATGTGGGAAAACAGGAGCTTGCACCTTTTTAGACATCAGGGAATCTGACCATTAGACACAACCCATAGGAAACCAGGCCTCATTAGTTCTGCAGCCCACAGGACTGTTTTTCTAATGTAAAGAGGCTCAGCTGTGCAAGCAATTTTTTTCTGAGACTTTCGATCTGGGTGCATAGTTTTGGGGTATATGACATAAGGTATTTTGGACCTGATTTCCGGCAGTGAAGGAAAATTCCACTGAGTTAAATTGTTGTGCATTTGATATTTCTAAAACTCCCATTCCTTGTATGACAAGCCGGAAAATACTGGCAGTCCTGTCATGTGGTGTGTGTACCGTAGATTTCAATGTCACATTAGAAGCTCTGGTGTAAAGAGAGATTTAAAACACCACTCACTGTTTTATTAATACTGGTGTATTCCTTAATACCTTTTCCTGAGGCTATCAGAATATTTTAATGTCCCATCACTCCTGCAACATAGAGAAGGGTCATAGAGCGATAATTTTCCCATGGCAGAAATGCCTTTGAAGCAACACAAAGCAGTATTTAACACTTCAGAGCAACTCTCAAAGGCAATTTACAATAGTCAGTGAGAAACACTGCTAAACCCAATTGCATCTGCCAGAGGAATGTAGGTCAGGAAGATGCAATTATCTGGCTAGAAATTTTAAAAGATATGAGGTTAGCACCCTATTCTTGTACCAAAGATCCACAAAGTTTTTAGAAACCACAGCTGAGAAGACCCTCTGTTTTATTTCTTCTTGGAAAGAGAGAGTCCCTGTGAAGTTTACTGATTGATAGCGTTATGTTTGAGGTGCTGTGCGGTATTTGCTTGCTCAGTGTTACCCACTTCCTATTGTAATGCGGGATTCCTGGAGATCAAGGGAGGTCATGAGATCAGTGTAAAGTACTTTAAAAAAAATCTTCCAATAAATGAAACTGTATTTTGAAGCTGACATCAAGGAACAAAATGTCAAAAGCAGTGAACTAGGAACTGGCCACCCAGTAATACAGTATCTTGACATGGTATCTTTCATCTTAATATATCCCAAACTATTTAGAATCATAACAAATGGGGATCTTCTTATTTTATGCAGCTGCTTGGGAGGTGCAAAAGTATAGACGCAGTGGGAGCATGCACCCTTGCTATTTAATATTATGTTTATTACATCTAGCTTTAAGCATTGGCAATACTAGTCTGTTATCTGTGATTTTTTATACGACTTTGTTCACAATACTATTTGAGTGTGTTCCAGTAGTTCATAAACTGCAGGCTGAAAAGCTGACCTGTAGTTCATTTTTATTTTCTTCCCAGGGGAGAAGAGAGTATGAATGTACGTGAATGACTTAAATTTATAGTTAAAGTCTGCTTTACAGTTATTGTTCTAATAGGTTTTTTTGTATTATTATTAACAAAGATACTCTGTTGTGTGCTTATGCTGGACATCTTTGGTACAAAAAGATGTAAAAAAGCATCTTATACTCAGGGTGGAAACCAGTGAGGGCTCTGGACCTTAGTTCATAAGGAAGTCTGTTAAAGAGTTTCAGACCAGCCTGTGGAAAAGTAGTATCTATTGGTTGGGCAAGATTTTTCCTTACTTTCAAGTACTCTCTTGTGCCAGAAAAAGCTGTATACCATGATTTTTATCAAGGGATTTATGTAAACATTTTATATGCTAGCCATAGATATCTGAAAACTTGTGAACATTGGCTGCTTTGACCTGGAATTTGACTCTGTCCACTGAAAAGAATGTAGAAAGCCCAGGACAGCTTTGGTGTGCTTTTGCTAGTCTATAGTTCTTAGAAGATGATGCATGTTTAGTATTAGTAAACATTTCCATAAGTGATGGTGATTCCACAACAGAAGAACAAAGGAATATCATGTTGCTGTTCAGATGTGACGCGATAGTGGCATGTGGCAACGAGACTTTTTGATGCAATAAAGATCATAGACTTTTCCTGCAGCTTGGGAACTGGAAAAAATGCACTGCTTTTATTAGGTAGCATGTCTCAATCATGGGTCTGATTTGTGATATGCTCAGTTCTGACTATTGCTTCCAGATAAACCTGAGCTATCATGGTCTGTGTATACAGTGAGTTAAAAAGTGTAGTTAATTCCATTTGTAAGTGAAATTCAGTAAGTCTTCAGTAAAGCTAATAGAGTCTTTATCAGTCACTGGTATTTTTTTGCTTGTGTGTGCCATGTACTCGAATGAGCATTCAGCTTATGGTCTGATTACTTAGCAAAGCCTTTCCAACAAGAAAAGAGATGGAAGCCCTGCTGACCACCAGCACTTAGCTTTTGGGGCCTTAGGAGAGCATGCATAAATACTTTTAATGGCTTTAGTGTGTTTTCATTGGGGAGCATCAAAACCAGCCGAAGCAGGATGAGTCAGAGAAAGCAGCCGAGGCTTTGTCTGCACAGACGGGTGCAGACAGTCATGCGTTTGATCTGCTTGCACACTGAGCTGCCTGAATGGAAGCCAGGTCTGGCCTGGAAGCCATAAAGACACGTTAATACATTGCCGTGCTGGAGCTCATAAGCCTTACCAGTGCTAGGGCTACTTTTGTTTCAATAACCTCTCTATAACTGTTTTTTTAATGAAGTTGCTCCCATGGTTTGTTCCAACTACTATATAAAATACTCTATTTTAAGAGGACCACAAATCACTGATTCTCAAAGAGAGAAAGCGTGAAATGTTTTATATGCTGCTGGACCTGCAAAGTGATCAGTGGTTATTATTATTATTTGGAAAGTTTTATCAGCTTCTGGTTCTACAGGTGAAAAAACCATAAAATTTAATACAAGACCCTGGTCTGGTAGGAGCGTACAAAAGTGAGATAAACCTAGCAACCATGACAGTTGTTCTAGTAAACAACTAGTGATAATAGACAGTTTTCTGTTTAAAGTGTCTGGAGGGATACTGCAGTCATGTATGACATGGCTGCAGGCTCTAATTTAGTGTTCTGGGTTAATAGCAGGCATAACTCAGAGCAGCCACCTGGCATCCAAAAATTCTGTACCCTGCCACAGTGATTCCTCTGCGTACCCCTGTGCCAAGGGTAGGGATGGCAGGGAGGAAGAGACTGAGCATTGAAGCTTGAGGTTTCTTTATGAGGAGGCAATGTTAAGTTTAAAAAAAAAAAATCACATAAAAAGGCAGGGAGGATGACAGAGTGAGTGTGACAAAAACAGAGAGAAAAAAAGATGTGAACTAAAAGAATAAAATGATATTGTCATAACACCCACAGGCCTCCCTTCTGGAAAGGATGGGGAGTAACTGTCAGGAGCTAAACTCAGTGTGCTGCAAACTCAGACTCAAACTATCATTAATAATCTTGAGAAATTAGTCTGGAGGATAGAAATGAAACTGGCAGTATTTCAGAGGCAGAGTCGACGTGGGCTGTCACCCCATTGAGAGACATGCCCTGTTAGGGCCTGTTAATGTTGCACTCCTGTCACAGTGACATATAACATCACATGTTAAACAAGTGGCAGACGAGAGAGCGTGCAGGCAAATTGTTCAGGAGATGGCACAGCCTACTTTACTTACCATCTAAAGTTAGAAAATAGAGGAAACGCCATTTTTTGCATTCACTCTCTCATTCTTTCCAAATACTAGTCTGGGTACCGCTCAGCAACTTACTTCCTTTGTTGTGGCTGTTGAGACAAGAGGAACTTCACAGTACAGTTACAATATGAGCTATTTCAAATAGAACACTAATCTTGCGTGTATACACATACATACACGTTGAGATGAAATTGCAGCAGGGCTGGATGTAAGTTTCTGAGCCATAGCGAGTGAATACTTTGGGAGTATTACATCTCCAGATATCTGTTTTGAGTTGTGGCTCATTGTGTCTCCTTTCTTTTTAAAGCCTCACAATATCTAGACACACGAGACTTACACCATCCGCCCACATTCTTAATCTTTGAAGGGGAAAAATATGAAATCTTCTTTAGGAGCTGGGGAAAGAACAGTTAAGCAGCATGATAACGGTTTTCTCTCTCCTGGAGTTCAATTCCCATCCTTCTGAAGTAAATTACGGTATTCTTATTGACTTCGGTGGTGTTGGACTGGGCTCTTACAAACCAATCAACTGACCTCTTAGGAAAAAAAAGGAAGAGTCATCAGCCATCAGTTTGGGACAGACTGAAAGGAGTAACAATTTGCATCTAAACAGGCCCTCATATTGATCACCTTCTAGACACTCGTGGTTCAGTTTCCCGGTTACATTGGCTTTCTTCCCCTGGCGCAAGAAAGGGATGGTGAAAGACGGGCTATTGTTATGCAAAGTGACAGACAGGGGAAAATGCCATCATTTGTTACTTAGTTTGGTGCTCTTCACACACAGACAAGATACAGTCTCTTCTCTAAGGGGTTTCCAGGCTAACTAGAAGAGACAGCAGTGTTCAAACACCTCTCAGTCATTCAGAAGAAATCCCAGTCTGAAATCCCAGTCAATGGTTTGAGAAGACTTAGTAAGGAAAAGTGGAACCAGTAGCAAATTCTAGTCCTGTGAAGTATTTTATGTTCTCTATAAGGAGAAGAAAAAAGGACAATCTCACCTTCACTAGTAGAGTATTCAAAGTCACACTGGGTAACCAAAAAGTATCTTGCCATATGTGATTTTCTTGCGCGGAGCTTATGAATTTATGGGCCTACCCTTCCGCATGATCCAACTATGTGTCACAAGATCAAAAAACAAAATTTTTTTAAACCTGAGAATATTTGATTAGTGTGCGGTAGCTTAAGTTATGCCTATCCAGAGGTTCATAGATAATGTTCTATGTTTGATATTTTTTTAGAAGACTTAGTACTATACGTATCAAAATCATGATTAAACAAACACAGGCATAAAACTCAGTTCTCTAATAAGCCTCAGTTTAGTGTTTTCTTGAAAGGCCATGTAATATTGACTTTTTCGTTGAAACTTTATATAGCTGATGACAAAATAAAATTATTTCTTGTCACACATGGAAACACAGCTGTTGAGAGATAAGCATAATGTCTTCCCTTCTTTTATGTCCAAGATACAGGAGGTCTCTTTTCCTGTAATATAGTGAATATTTTATGATTTAGGTTGCATTTCTAGCTTATTACCAACAGTATCTCTTGAAAAAAAAAAAGTGAAAGCAATGAGAACAGTTATTTCAATTAATGTCATTTTTATAACTTTGCCTATTTGTTTGGCAGATAGCTTCTGTTTGCCAGTCTCGTCAGCTGCGTACCTCAACTGGCAGGTCCAGTGTATTTCAGACATAAGTTTGTCTTTGTTACCTAAAATATGTACTAAGTTTCTATAAAAATCTGAGATTATTTTCTTGGCATCAGCTGACAATTTATGGAGATGGAAAATTCTGATCCCTTGTAATTTTACTGTGATTATGAGAGACAGAGACAGAGAGAGAAGAAGACACAATTGTGAAAATCCTTTTATGGTAGAAATGGGCTTGGTTTTGGAAACACCATTCCAAAAATTTTTCCTAAAACTTGGGAATATTCTTAGGTATCATTCATGGCTCATAAAGCATAGATATGAAATAATGCATTTAATATTTGCAGGAATTTAGTATGCCATTAAAAATGTAGGTTGATTTTCAGTGGTGACATAACGCATAATAAATCTACTTAACAACACTGTTATGCATTTCAGTTATTCTCAGCAGTCCACAAACTCCTTGGGTATTTCATTTTCAGAAATTCAATTTGAAACATGGTGATTTCTCTGGTTTTATTGGTGATAACCATCAGAAATATAACTGAATGCAAATATGTTTCACAGAGATTTTTAAGATACTAGGCCAAATATTGCTCTCATCTTAACAAATAACTTAATACAGACACTGATCGTGAAGTCCAGGGACCCCTTAAAGATGGGGGCTTTCAACGTGTAGGTGTTATAAATTCTGTATCAATGTAAACAAAATTTCCATTTCCTTTTATCACCAAGAAAATTCATGTGCCAATTTGACAACTATGTTTTAATGAAAAGTTCTAACACAACCACTTTCTACCTATGGCTGCTGATAGAGCTGTAATTTCTATCTCTTCCTCTTTACTAGTCTTGATCTTGTTTTGTCATAAATCAGTACATTCCAACTCATTATAAAACTTTTTATTTGGCTCTGCAACACGTCTGTTAATAATCAACTGCTGTTTTGCTGTTAATATGTTTATGAATAACATGAAATGTATGAAAAGGAAGACAAATGGCAGTTGTAATTATTTTGTAGTTTACAGGAAACAGCCTGAAATTGTTACAGTTATTTTTACATGGGAAAATTTTGGAGAAGGATATTCACAAAGGATGATATAAAACTCCCTAAACTCTTGCTACAATTTAATTGGGAAAGATAGACCTGACGTAGCTCTTCTAAACGACCCTCTGCCTTTTCGAATTGAATACAGAGGGAGAGATTAGCCTTATTAGGATAATGTTGGCCTTTATGAAAAACCCTCACAGAGATTAATAGGGATGAAAGAGAAATACAGCACTAATAAATGTGTAAGCCTCTTCAGAAAAGGCCTTATGTAGGTCTTGTTTTTCTAAACTATTACGAAAACCTTTACATCCAGCAAGGCCAATTCAATGGCAGATGCTCAGTTTCCCAAAGTGAGGTCATATATAATGTAATAGGGCTGATATTGATCTCTGGGGGTTTTAAGTCATCCTGTGTGGTTTTCCATTAATTAAGTAGGGCAATTAAAATAATCTTGTGAAATTAAATTTCACTTCGGCTCCAATTTTCCTTAAGATGTTCTGTCCTTTCCAAAACCCACTACTACTCTTCTGGCTACTCAACAGTAGCTATTTGGATATTATCACACTGGATACTGAGACTACTGGATCTATGTAGCAGATCTTTAAAATGGAGACATCAAAATATGACTGTTCTCAGGAACCTAGGAGTTTAACACAAGAAAAACACCACGTGGCTGATGTGGGGTCGCTACTTGTGTGAAAACCCTTAGTGAATGGCAGAAACAGAGTGAAAGGGTGCCCAACCCCTTCCCCTGAATTTTGGTGGCAAAATCCATTGAAAACATGAGAATACACCTATAAATAAAACTAAGTCCAAATACTCAAACAGACAGATGATAATGAAGGCAGATAAAGTTAATAACTGCTTTCAGATAAGGGATCAAGGAAAGTAATCAAAAGGAAAGAAGATTAATTGTTTTATCTCAAGATTATCTGCAATCAGTTGTTGATAGAATCACAAAGGGTGTTTCAAAGCTGTGGTTTAATTAAGAGATAATCCAGAATTATCACATTTAATTATTTTGTAAAGGTCATTATGTCTTCAGTCTTTTTCAGAAATATAACCACAGTGAAGCTGGCTATTAGAATAGAAGAAAAAGAACGTTACCTCAGTGGGTAAAATGACACTGAGCAAGGTTCTTCATTAGATAGACCATATACAAACTAAGTTGTCACATTCTTGAAGAGACAAAAGTACAACTAATTAAACTGGATGATTCTGGATTATTTTACGTAATCCAGTGTTTAAGAATGGTCGTTACTGCAGAATCACTGATCTTCAGTAATCTCTAGACTAGGCAATTAGTCATCTTACCTCACATGTGTGATTGATGGCTACTTTTAAGCAGGACCCATTTTCAATACTACTTTTTTCCCCTCTCTCCTTTTTCCCCTGGGAGTTAATTTAAAAATTTTCAAATAAAGTAATCAGAACATCTTGTAAACCAATTATGATGACATTTGTGCTTTTATTTTTCTTCCCAAATGTTGCCTTTCAGCATCTCTTGGAAAGTCCCAACGCAGTTCTAATGTTTATTTGTCTGTTCTCTTTGTGATGTCTCTCAATATCACAACATATTTTTCTACTGAATATTGAAAAGCAACATTAATCATCCAACAGTAAGGAGAAGAGATTCAGCTGGTATAAACAGGCTCCACTGACTTCAGTAGAGCTATGATAATTTATGACATAAGAAGATCATGCAGTAAATAGCCTATTAAATCTAAATGAAATGTATAGTTAATTGCACATGGCATATGATTTATAGCACTATTTGTTCTAGGAATTTCTTGACATGATATCATTACTATTTGGCAAAAGATCTGAAATTTGTTGTTGGAAATTTGGCTTCATTTTAACCATAGCCAGTGGATGTCTAAATAGAGTAAAGTAGTAGTAGCAAATCTGTTAGTTTTGTTGCTTAATCTGTGTTAAAAATAAAGTATATTTGTTGTATTATTATTTTAATGCTAGATAATAATGAAGTACAATTTATAAAAAAATGCCTTTAATTTTCTTCTTGATTTAAATTTAGTTGAATGAACTGCTAATGCTCTGTTCACCTCGATGAACCCATTCAATACTAGAAGCCTGATTCCTCAGAAAACCAAGGCCAGTAATAAGTAGAAACAACAACTGCTTTAACTCTAATTTGCTTGTGTAATTACTGAAGTTGTATTGCAAAATATTCCGGACATTTGCATAGTTTGTTATTTTAACTGGATGCCAATTTTAATTTTGTGTCAGAATAACCATCTTAAATGGACACATAAAAGTGGGACAGAAACATTTAGCTTTCTAAAATCAGGCCCCTGGTACCAGGATCTAAAATACAGTCATGAGAAGCAAATTGCTATTTGCAAAGCAAGAAACAACAGCCAGATTGTTTCTTCTTCACTTACTGTGCACAGTGTGTGTTGGCACTACATTGCAGTAGCTCAGAAATTTCAAACTGTCAGAAAAAACAAACCATGCCCTACAGACAGAATAGAAGGGTGAAGAAAAAGCACAAAAAGGAAACCAGGAATTAATCTTAATTTAACAAAAGCATGCTATATTTGCCAACAGCGTGGTGGAATCTACTTCTCATTGATGAGTCGTCCATTCCCAGTTTGTCCTTTTTATGCCACTATTCTCTCTTGTTTCAGCTTGCAGTACTAAGCTTGATTTAATGGGCAGTGAAACAAAAAGGGAGCCACATCATTCACATTGATGCTCCTTAATTGCATTCTAGTCTGTTTGTTTTAAAGATTCTCTTTCACATTAGGAAATGAAAAGGTATTCCGATTATCCAACAATCCATCATTGCTTCTTATTTGCATGTCTTTTCTGCATATTTTTAGGAAAGTTTGGTTTTATAGAATGTTGTCTTTGCTCTTAATTTTTATGAGTTACCATTTCTTCATTAAACTACTTTGTTTTTTATTAAATTTCGAGCAAAATTAATATTATCCTGATATCACCAACTTGGAGGCCTGAATCATATAATGTAGTAACTGACAGGCTTGCACCTCAGCATTATTCCATCACTTTATAAAGCAGGGCCAATTTTTCATTCCTGTGGGTTTTTCCTTGTGAATTTTGTGCTCTGGATAAACTTGATTTTTTTCCCTCTGCTCTTTATGTCTACGTATGATCTTAAGTGTTTTACAGGTTTTAATATTTGCACCTCTACATCGATCTAGCACAGATCAGACTGTGTAGAAGCAAAACTGGCTGATCAAGGCAATAAATTGCAGAACTTCATTTCATGTGCCAATTCTCCATAAAGAATGCACAGGAAGAGTCAAGCTCTGCAGCGTGTCATCCAAAACACTCAGTGTGGCTACCGGAAAGCTGCCAAACGCCTGAAGTGTGACGTCAGGGAATGCAGACAGGAACGTACACCTAGAGCTTTGTGAATGAGCAACCTTTCCACGGTGCTATGGGGAAGTTCTTTCCTTTTCTCATTGTTGAGCTGCAGCCTGAAGTTTGGTTTTGTGTCCGTTCTTGCAAGGAGCTGTGTGGTGCTCATGCTTTTTGGTTAAAGGAAGATGATGAGAACACGATGCTGGTGCCAAGCCTTTAAAATTGATTCCTTTCTTGGGAGAGAATTGTGTGGGCAGGGGCAATACTGGGCACTGCTCAACTGCAGGCACTTAAGCAACATCAGATCCAAAATGAAGTTGGCAAGGAAGTTTTGGTTTTTTGTTGGTTTTTTTTTTTTGGAGCAGGAGTGTGGACCCTTACTTTTAAAATTTTATCTGTTTTTTTCTTAACAGTAATTTCCATGTTTTAAATCAGCAACATGGATGATAAAAGACCCTGGCAAAGCCAACAAAGTAACTTTTCCTATTGTATATTGAAGACATACAGCACGTCAACAGCTCTAGCACTTTTTTTCTGGTGGGGCGCCCTCCCCACCCCCAGCCCGGGTTGTTGCGGCACGCAGACTGCTCTCCTGCACGTCCCTGGCAGTGCCAGGCTTGATGCCAGCAGTCTGCCACCATGCTCAGCACAGCAGGGAATTGATACTTAGAAAGAGTCAGGAGGCTATAAAGTTCAGGTGAGGATGGACCCCATCATCTCCTATCCCTTCTGAGAACTATCCCTAAAACTAATTTAAGGACAAGTATGAATTTCTTCCAAAACCTTGCTCTAGGCCCAGACAAAGGTAATGTTTTCCAGAAGAGTACTGACACAGGCTTTAAATAAGCAAACAACAGAAGCACATGTGTAAGCCGAAAATTTAAACAACAGTGGTTGGATTTCTGTCTGCTAAACCATTTCCAAGCATGGTCTGCTCTTCTGGCCAGTCACTGCAGTCCCACAATCGATTAGTAAATCTGTGTGCTACATGCGGTTTCTGTATACAATCTCTTTTGTAAGTATAATGCACTCTATATGAAGTCATTGGCTGTTGTTGACTCTGCAAAAGCTGAGGGAAAAAATGAACAGAGACAAACAAATATTACCATCTAACTTAAATTTTTAGCCCAGCTTATTTTTGTATACATAATTATGTTTTCCATCCACCCTCTCTATGATCCATTAGTGCTTAATTCAAACCTTTTTTTTTCCATGGGATGGAAACAATTTTCCTTTGAGGCAAATCCCTCCCGTCACCTCCAGCTGGCTCCTTTTCCCTTCCTTTCTCTCCCCATCTTGCTCTCAGGGCAGCCACCTACTTAACCCCTTGTTTATTTATTTTACTTTTAGGTTTGGAGTGCTGGGATTGGTGGGTGTTCCCGCAGGGTGGTGGGACAAACCCTGGCTGGCAAGACCCTCCTCTGTGCACCCCCAACCATGGAATGGGAGGACTCAGCCAGGAAGGGGCAGCCCTTGGCTCTGCTATTGCTGTGGTGTCTCTGAGCCCCAGCAGTGAGACCTCCAGGAGCGGGGGATGCTCTCATGGCCCTTATGATAGACCGGTAATCAACTGTTCATCCTTGCAGATCAAAAATCTTGCAATCCAGTTGCCTGTCTCATTAAATCTTGAATCACTTGTGGTGTCATTTAAATGAATTATTTTCTAGACTGTCATCAAAGCGACACAGCTTCTGGGTTTTCTAAATTATTGTTTCACAGTATGTATACGTGATTGATGAAAGCAAATGCAAGTAATGGCATTGAAGGTTTGCAGAAAGCTTCTAAACGAACCACTCGATCATTTTGATCTGGATCGAGATCTGGAAAACAACAAACGGGCAACAAAGACCATCAAGAGTATGAAATGGCTTCTGCATGAGGAACAACAAAGTTAGCAGTCATCAGTCTGGAAAAGACATACTTGATGCAGGGGAGGGGAAATAATACAGATTTATAGACTCCTTAGTGGCATGCAGGGGCTCAACTGATATTTCATTCTCTTTATCACAAGGTGGAAAGGCAAATCCAATAAACCTGATGACAACAGGTTCAAAAGAGGACTCTTACCAAGTATAATGTGGATGCTTAAAGTTTACTTGCTGCTCAAGGAAGGACTGGCTAAGTTCAAAGGAAAAAAATATTGAGCGTTACTGTGTACACAGGAACCCTATCTAGATCAGTATGTCCCCGACTTGAAAATGATTGGAGTTTGTGAGTGTTACGGGGAAGTATTATTTTCATTTGCTGTTATAATCATCTCTAGATAATCATATATGGCTACTATTGAGAGCAGGGTACCAGGCTAGATAGGACTTCAATTTAACCTGGTACACTATTCTACTTTCTTACTTTCTATTGCTTTTTTATTTAAAGGATAAAATAAGAGAGATTACAGAGCTGTAGAATACAGGAAAACTCCTAAACACTGGTTCACCATAAAAGACTCTTTCCTTAATAACTCCGGAATATTTGATATGTTGTTGAGAATTTACAGTTTGAAATGATGAAAACAATCCAACAAAGAAAATGTAACTACTCTGCCTTCTTATAAACTCTCAGATTCAGGAGGCCAGTCTGACTGGAGCACATGATTTCAGATGGCTTATACATTTTACAGTTCACAGTAGTGAGATTAAATGAGAAATAACTTCAGTGTCAGGAGTGGCCTGGAGTTTGAAAAATGGTGATGCTGAAGTAGAAAAAACCACCTGTCTGGTCCAAAAAAAAAAAAAAGCCTGGCCCATGGAATGGCAACATTGCTAGAATTAAATGGAGAAGAGAGGTTTCATGATATTTCTGTGTAAGAGCTTATACTTTTTTCCTCTTTTATTCTTGAAATGTCTCTGAGTTTCCTCCTGTTGTTCATTGTTGTCTCTCTGCAGGACTGTGATAGAGTACCACAGTTAACCCCCTGAAGTAGACACACAATTTACACCATAGAAAATATGACGGTTTATTTTCTGTATGTGCTTTTAATCTAAAAGGAGTTAAATCCAGTTGGTGGCCAGT